>NC_071571.1:148152822-148456113 GCF_024509145.1 Vidua macroura | reverse complement strand
ATGCAAAATGGAGTGTGAGTTTAAGTAAAAAAAGAGCCTTTGCCTGAAGGGTTGCATTTGGGCTGCCTACTAATGCTACTTTGCATTTACTTCATTACCAGCAGGGCACAAATTGGGTCACAGGCTGTGTGTCTGTACAGCACGCTGCTGGCACCGTGGGTCTGGCTGCTTTGTTTTCCTCTCCATTGAGTCACACCTTTCCCTCTCCTCTCAGTAGCTGGGCAACCAAGCCAAAAACCTGCACAGAAAAGGAGCAGGGTTGCAAAACATGCTCTTCTTAAGTAGGGTTGAGTTGTTACCCATGTTTTCTCCAAGCCTTATAAAAAATATTTGTCCAGACTAGAAGGCTGGCATTTTGTTTTGCCAAAACCTTGAATGTCTAATCACATAATATGAGTTAGAAGAAATGCTGATTTTGGGTCCTTCTTTAGCCACTGAAGGAGCGATTCCTTCAGAAACATATTCTTCCCTTTGACTGCAAAAGGAGCCTTATGTTCTTCACTTAAGTAAATATAATTAAAGGTCTTTGGGAGAAACCTCTGGAGATCTTTAACACAACTCCTCCATCAGAAAGAAAGTCTAACTCCAAAGGTAAGTTGATTTCACACAATCTTTTCCAGACTGTCTTCCAAAAGCTCCAAAGATGGAGACACAGCATTCATCATTCTCCTGAGGGAAACTGTTTTCCTCATTTCCAGTCAGAACTTCCTTTCTTGAAGGAAGACTGCTGTCTCTAATCTTCCCTAATACCTGTAAGAATTTTAAGAATCTGTTTTCTTAAAAGGTTTTTTTTTTTTTTTGTGTAATGATGGAAGCCTTTACAGCTACCTTTACCTTTCTCTTCTCTAGGCTGAGGGGAAGCTCCATTTCCAACTGAAATCCCATTTCCCCCAGCCTGACTTTATATACAGTGCTCTGGAGACCCTGATCACCTTAGCAACCCTCCAGTGGATTGCCACTGGTTTATTCACAAAAGTAATGATAATAAAGTAGCATGAGATCACTCCAAAGATATCAGCATTACTCAGAATATATGCAGGCAAGTTAAATGGTACAAAGGGAAATCAGCATTTGCAGTTGTGCAGTTTCTTCCATTTGTAAGCTATGGCTCAGTACTGATCAAATTCTGTGAAAATCACTGCCTTTCAGAGTCACACTAAGGCAGCCTTGCCAAGACCATCTACTTTATTCTCCAGCAAAATTATGCCTTAAAATGTACAAAATTATTCTTGCTAAAACCAAAATAAAATCCAACTAAAAAGTAGGCAACCTATTTTAGGAATATCTGCAAAGTTCAACAGAGCTGGAAAACTCTAAACATTGAGTTTTGCATAAATCCTTTGTGTATATCTAATCTGATTTTTCACCATTTCTGATTTTCTGCACAACCAGTGAGTAGTAAGTTTGCAAGGCATGATAAATCAGGAAAAATCTCTACATCTGGATAGGAATTTTCTAATTTTTCTTAAGGAAGTCAGAAGAAGCCCCCTCAAAACACATGGTACAATATAGGACAAGTATGACCAAACAAACTTTTCTTTCCAGGCTCTACTCTTGCAATCACGGTTGTCCAAGCAAACTTTACTTTTCCATCCTGTTGCACTGCATTTAATAAACTTAAATGCATGAGAATGAGTCAATACAGGAAGAAATACAGGTTATGGTAGTGAAGATTCAGTTAAGATGGAAACTAATTCCTCAGCAAAATCAAACTATAGTTAATAATAGAAATAGAATCATTCACAAAGAAAAGTGCATTGCAAAAAGGGAAAGCTACCAGATTATCCAGTTGTACATAATTTTATTTCTTATCTTGCTAAAGGACATTGTCTCATGTGTATGTGTATATATATTATCTCTCTAATTTGAAATAGAAGCATGTTGTCAACTCTTTAAAGTACTTTGGAAGGACAGTAATATCCAATAATTTTTATATTTTTAAATGACTTGTGAGTAGTGATTCTCAGCATATTTTTTATTATTTTTCACAAAAGAATAGTTTTACATGTGGTTTTGAGCTATAAACATGCAGACATGCACTGACATAGACATGCACGTGCATAAAGACAAAGAACTAAATTAATTGCATTACCTTTCCCTCTCTTTTGGATTTCAGTGTCAACAAATAGAAACTCAATTATTAATATGCAGACAAATTTCCCTAAATTACACCTTTAGCTATTTTTATGACAGTGCTGACAGTGTTATTACTGAGTAGAAGAGAACACTCTGCTGAACAGTGTTTTCCTGCTTTTAGCACAAAAAAAAAAAAAAAGACAAAAGCTAGAGGAAAAAGAAGAGCTTTTATTTTTCTATATTTCTTTTGGTGATGTGCTTTTTATGCAAATATCTCATAGTTTTCTACAGTAATGGCACCATTAAATGCCTTGAGATTATTTGTAAGAGAAAAGCGTTACCTTGAGATTAAGACATAAAGTACTAAGTGCATTTTTAGGAACAGAGAAGATTTCTCTGTAAAGAAGTTAATGTTCCAAAGAAAGCTTTGTTTATTTGGAAGGTTTTATGGTTGTGCTGTTTTCTTCACTTAGCACCTTAATTCTCACGAACCATACGGCTGTCCAGATGTTTAAAATAAAAAACCCATTTGGGTATTATCAGAGATTACTGAGAAAAGATATACAGACATGATGTTTAGCCATGCAACATAAATTTTCAGGGCATGTAGTACCCAATAAATGCCCTATCCTAGATCTGATGAAACTGAACACATAAATCATAAAAACTAGGGAAAGGTCTCATAATACTGTTTACCTCTAGCCAGATGCTTTCTGAAAAGCATATACTTTTCTATTTTCCTATTTATTTTTATTTCTTCTCACCAAGGCATTACTGGGAAATGTGCTTACCAGGGGTTAATATGTTTCTGCTCAACCCAGATGCACTTTTCAGATGTTCTTGTTGCTTGTAATGCCTTGAGAATAGGGTTGCCTAACATCTAAAATACATACATTCTCCTTATTGCCCGAATCTTTCATCTCCTCTCCTTTGGGGTTGCCTAATATGCTCACCAAGCTATTATTGTTTTGCTTCAGATAGCTTGGCCCTCTTGCCGAGTTTCATTTGCTGTCACACAGTCACAAATTACAGCATTTACTTCACGCTACCTCCATTCCAAACTATCAGTTTGTGCTTGCTGAACTGGAGAACATGATGATGGATCAAGGCACATTTGTGCTAATCCATTGCAAGTTGATTCTCCAAAGAATGAAGCACGGTAGTTGTTTCTGGCATTTTCTTTCCATTTTAATTTGCTTATGCTCTTTTCTAGTAATAGTTTGCTATCCCTGGCTTTTTTTTTTTTTTTCCTCTCACTTTTCTTCTTTGGCTTTTGACAGATCATAAAAAAATAAAAAAAAAAAAAAAAAGAGGAAAACAGATGGAAAAGTGATTTTTGTTTTTTACTTTTTTTTTTACCTTCATAAACAAACCTTTAAAGCTAGCCAGCTTTTCGGCAGGTGTAAATCACTCTGGCTCCATTGTGCACACCATTTCATACCAGCTGAAGCTGTAATACAGTACTTTGAAAATGCCAATGCTGTAGCTGTTGTCTAGACTTGAGTTTCAAATGTAGACGTGGATCTCCTAAAAGACTTAGTTGCACCACATTATCTATATTCACTGACAAACTGCATCTTCTGTGTCAAATCCTTTCAAAAATATTTGCTCCTTCATGTATGAGAATTCAAGGTCAGATTGGTCAATTACGGGACATTACATAAAAATCAATTAGTATGTGTTGCAAGAACAGTTCAGTAGGAAAATTCTGAAAGAATGGGTTGGCATTTATATGCTTCCTTGCTGAGTCAGGGTCTGGCTTATAGATTAGACCCCCACTCCTGTAGCTTCTGGATCTTCACAGGACAACGGGAGAGCTCTCCCTTCTTGAAGAATCCATTTTGAATGTAATCTTAAGATTAGGAATATTCAGTCAAAGGATCATAGGTAAGTATTGTGTCCTGCACCTGAGGAGAAATAACCCCAAGTACCAGCACAGGTTGGAGGGACACCTGCAATAGAGCAGCTCTGCTGAGAAGGACTTTGGAGTCTTGGTGGGTGACCGCTGACCATGAGCTGGCAGTGCTCTGGTGACTAGGAGGGACAATAGTATCCTGGGGTGCACTGGGGAGATTGTGGCCAGCAGGTTGAGGGAGGTGTTCCTTTCCCTCTACTTGGCCCTAATGAGGCCATTTCTGGACCTTAAAGATCATTGAGTTCCAATCCCCAGACATAGGACACCTTCCACTAGAGCAGAATCCCACTCACAGCTCCATCCAACCAGGCCTTGAACAATTCCGGAGATGGGGAGCCCACAGTCATATGTCCACAGTGGGCAATATGTTCCAGTGCCTCACCACCACCAGAGTAAAGAATTTTGGTTTTAATATCTAATCTAAATCTACTCTCCTTCAGCTTAAGGCCATTCTCCCTTGTTCTATCACCACATGCACTTGCGTACACTCAAGTGTTTACACAATTCAATCCATTTAAAATTAAAAAATTATTTATTTATCCAGAACCCCCTGTACTATCACATGCAACTTAGCTCTATGCTTGGCCTGCAGTCCCTGAGATCTGTCTTAGGAATGCAAAATGTTTCTGCTGGCAGGTTGGGATTAATTTGGATTTGCTGGACTTCCTTTGTGATTCTCTGGAGTCTTATTTTACTGAAGCATTTCCACTGGATTCTAAAGAAATATCTTACCAAGTTGAACTGATCAGGAATTGCAAATATTGTTCTTAATGAAAAACAATCATAAGACTGTGGTTTTTAACCAGTTATATATTTGGAGGGTATTTTTATTTTTTTAAACAAGTGTCAATAACTATAAATTCACCCACTGGACAATATAAAAATGAGAACTACTTATTAGAATAAATTTTGTTAATTGTAAGAGAGATTGATAAAAGGACATTGTGAGTTATGACCTAAAAAGAAGTTAATGATTCTAGAGGTGGAGAAGATAATAGAAAAGATTTGATCTATTTTGAACAAGGTTCAAGCACATACACAAAAATACCAGGATGTGTGGTTAAAGTAGCAGACAAATTAGTTGCCTCTTCAAATCAATCATAGTTTCACATAGGTTTGAGTTTGAAAAGGATCATTTCCATCACTGAACAAACAAAAAAAACAACAAAAAAAAAAAGCAAACACTTCAAGAATCTTTAAAACTTCCTGAGTCTTTGAATGCTGTGTGATTGAAAGTGTGGTAGGTACTGAGTACTGGACCCACCACATACATCCAGGGCACAACAGGCCAAATTTCTCTGCTTCTCTGCCCAAGATTCATCCTGTCATCAAAGGAAGGAGGATGACAACATCTCAGAAAGACATTCAGACCAAGGAGATTTAAGCTGGCTTCTGTAAAGCCTTGCCTAGTGCATTGACTACACGGAAATTATACAGCAATGATAGCACTAATTTAGATTTGTTCGGTAACAAGATTTCAGTGAAATGAGCTGGGGCCTCAGTATCTAAACCCTGCAGAGCTCATACAAAAAGCTGTGTCTGTGATAGCATCATAGGTCTGCCAAGTCATGGGTGGTCTGGGGAAGATGAATAGGGAGTGGTTTCCTTTTCTTTTTTCTCAGCAAAAGTTCTGCAAATTGCTGAATGCAATAATTGTCAGATTCCAAGCAAACAAGAGGCGCAGATTCTCCACAAAAGGTGAAGTGGAACTTTACCTTCAGAAGTTTTACTCTAGATTTGGAGGCATTTAATGCCACAGGAACTTTATTTACACATTTACCCAAGATTTCTCTAGCTGCTCTAAGTTCCTCTTCAGCTTCACAGAGTACTTCTGTGGCAGCTGGTAGGGCTGTGATATTTTCTACCCAGGTCATTCTGCTTAATCAGGAACCTTCCTGGAAAAATGTGGTACATTAAAGATTCCCATAGAATGTCTCACAAGGCAAAAGTTTGTAATGGCATTCATTTCTTCTCTCTGCCTTGAGCCTTTCTTCTTTTTATATGACTCTCCTATGAGGTGGGAGAGTGCAATTTGATATTCAACTCTATCTGTACAGATTCATACCTACTTCTCTCATTTTCTGAATAAGCTACTTTAACTGTCTACATATAGAACAGAGAGGGAGAATGAGCAAATTTGTGCATATTTCTCATTCTTTACTCCCCCTTGAGGATAGTAATCTACTGGATAGCAAAATAATTTGAGATTCATGAAACCCAGCAGAGCACAAGTGGCAGCATAAGTCTGTAGCCTAGTGATTAGGACCCCCTGGGGACCTAATTTACTCCTCCAACAATATGATTGGATGTAAAAATTGTTACAGGATAAACCACAGAATATTCACTTTTTCATTCTGACCAAAATGTCCAGGTGTGATCTCCTTTCATAAGAATGATTTTTTGATCCAACAATGCCTTGTATGGAGATGATTTAATAGGAACGGGGTTTAACATAATAATTTGTAGCAATAGATTCTGATAGTTACTAAAGCCATATTTGCTCACACAGCATTTGTGCTTTTCAGTAGTGAACAAACTGGTTCTGGACTTTACTCAAACCAGAAAGTTATGCTTGATCTTACCAAACACCTCAAAATGGCCATGTGGTAAGGAGATTCCATTATCTGCTGAAGGTGCTAGGTTATGAAGACTTCCAAGTAAAAACAGTGGCAGATTGCTAATGTCTCCTTTAAAAGTTCTCAGCATTAACACATTTTAGGAAATTGAACATTTCCCCTTCCAAGCAGTTAACTGGGGCAGCTGGCAGACACAACAGTCAGTACAAAAATACTGAAATATGGATATCTGTATTCCTTGGCTAAGTGCATAATTTTGGGTTCTTTCTCTTCTAAAGCTCCTTATGTTATAAAGGCTCCACATCTCCTCCAGGAAAGTTAATGGTGGCAAAAGTCCATTACTGAACTGCAGATTAGACTAAATGGCCTGCAAAGATCCTTTCAAACCAATATTCCTATGACTATGAAACTCATTCCACTGCTTTGAGAAGTTTTGTCCTGAAACCTACATGCAATTTTTAAAAAATAGAGGTTGGTATTTCTTATCATGTCCTACAAGGATATTTCTTTCCTGTTTTCAGCAGCACATTGCCTACATGAAGTCTGTTACCAGTATGCCAGTCTTTTCCTCTTTTGGCTGAATGGTTTGATTTTTTTTTTCAGTCTTTCCTAAAATATAACTCCTTTCAGAGATGTGATCACTCTCACTCCTGTCCTCTGGTTTTTGTCCATAGCTCTCTCTGCTGTGTTGCTCTAGAAGCAGCCTCCCCAGTGCTGAATAAATTGAAGGGATAACAGCATATGGGACTGAAGGTTATGCTACTGGTTTTACAGTCATGGTGGTAGGAGGGGGTTGGAGGGGGATGATTGTTCACTTATGACCCACTATAACTTCTAAACACTTCTCTATGTAACGGCTGCTCAAGCAGCTGGTCCCCATTCCGATTTTTTACAGCTGATTATGTCTGTGAAGTGTTATATTTTGCATGAGTCCTTAATGAATTTCAGCGTAGTTTTTCCAACTGTATCTTCTGTGTCTCAGTGTAATTTTGAATTCCAGTCTTGTTCTTGAACTTCTTGAAGCTTGCTGTCACCTGCAGATTTAATAAGTACACTTTGCATTCCATCATCTGGATCATTAGCAAAAGTATTGAAGAGCTCCAAAATGAAGGCAGATGCCTGTTGGATCCTGCCCAGCACTTCCCTCTGTTTTGACTATGAACCACTGACAAATAATCCCTGAGTACAGCTTCCAAATTGTCTTTCCACCTACTCTGTGGCAGTTTCATCTAGTCCAGATTTCTGAGGTTATTTGTGAAAATAACCACTAAGCCCACATCAGAAGTCTTACCAAAGTAAAAATATGACATAACCAGCTTCTGCTCAATCCACAAATAATTTTATAAAGGAAAAGAAATAGTTTGTTTGATAAATCTTCTTCATTACAAATAATTACTCCCTGATATTTCCAAGGTACTTGGAAAGAATTTGTTAGATTTTACAGCTCTTTTTCACTGCACAAATCACTGTCACAAACTATTACTTATAATTTCATATATTCTCTAACCAAATCAATGTTACTTTTTAAAAATGTCAGTTAGTAAAATTTGTCTTAAAATTACATTGCAATACACATGACCTACAAAATAATTATGCTTTACTCTTTTGTGCTGAGAAAGAGCCATTCAACATAAATATCTAGATTTATGAATGGAGATGTAAATCATACTGTATATCTATGCACATAAAGTACCTCAAAGAAATCTGCCTTTCAAAACTGCAAGAATCTTTCAGTCATAGAGTCCATTGACTGAAGAAAGGGGGGCTTGGGATGTAAATGCACCATGGATGTTCAGCTAAGGTTGGAATTAATCCAGAGGAAGACACCACCATGGGGACAATCTGAGAGAGTTAGGGCTGGAGAAACGAGGGCTACAGGGAGAACTTAGACCACCATCCAGAACCTAATGGGGGCCTCCAAGAAGGCTGGGGAAGGACTTTTTGTAAGGACATGTAGTGAGAGGACAAGGGAGAATGACCTTGAGCTGAAAGGTTTACATTAGGTATTGGAAAGAAATCTATGTTTAGATTAGGTATGGGAAAGAAATTCATTGCTATAACTATAAGGGTTGTGAGGCCGTGTCACAGGCTGCCCTGAGAAGTTGTGGATGCCCCATCTGTGAGACTGTCCAACACCAGGCTGGATGGGGCTTTGATCAACCTGGTCTAGTGGAAGGTGTCCCTACCCATGCTGGGTACATGCCAAACCATTCCAGCCCAAACCATTCTATGGTTCTGATTGTCGTGGGTTGACCTTGGCTGGATGACAGGTGCTCTATTACCCCCCTTCCCAGCAGGACAGGGGAGAGAAAATAAAAATGGAAACAACTCACTGTTTGTGTTGTGACCCACCCCTGAAGGCAAGGATGACCCAGGTCGCTGTTAATAGCACTCTTGCAGCAGATTAGAGTAAAACAGCACTGAATGATCAGTGTTTGTAGATTTATATTTATATTTATATTATTTCTATTTCATTTCTATTTCTATTTCTATTTCTATTTCTATTTCTATTTCTATTTCTATTTCTATTTATATTTATATTTATATTTATATTTATATTTATATTTATATTTATATTTATATTTATATTTATACATAGGGTTTACTCTAGATCAATTTGGTTACAATGGAAAGCAGGTATGCAGCCATTTTTGTTGTTATTATTAGTATCTATAGTAATGGAGCAACATAAAAGCATAAAAATATCACTCAGGAAAATATATGAGGGAAAAGAAAGATAAAGAAAGGATAAGAGTAGAAAGACACCACCATGCATAGATCCCACAATGAGGCTTGATTTTTGTGGAGTTATGGTAATCCATTGGGGGTGGGGAAAGTCCATGAGACCCAGTTCAATCTGTTAATATAGGTTCAGGTTCGGTGGGATTACCCAGGTTCCATCTTGTTGGGGTGAGTGGGGGGGTAGATTAGCTTTCATTCCTGTGGTGGAAGACCTCAGCAATGAGTCTTGGGACACTTTGGGAATCTTTGATGGTTTATGACTCCTTCTAGGGCATGTCAGTGTCTCATGTCAGTGAGTTATGCCCCATTAGAAGGGATGAACACCCTCAGGCCTACATGTGAACATGAATGTCCCATGTGAAGTGACCTTCCTGGGGATCAAGGGGTGTGCAAGGGAGCATAATTGGTATGATGAAAAACACTATCCCATGTCACAGGATCTGCCTCTTACCTGGCTCAAAGCTTGGACTGCAGCCTTCAGTGATGGGCGTTCTCCCCCTCTGTCTTGTGCGGACCAGAGGCTTTATCACCAAACATCCAAAAACTCATCTCCCTCTCAGGAGGTGCAAATTTGGCCTCAGCAAAGCTGCCCACACAAAGCATTCATTTTGAGTCATTAACCACTAACATTTCAGTCTCTCACAGGCTGACATAAGTAGTTTGCTAAAGCAAAGTTTGCGTGCGCACAAGCAACGAGAAAAAACTCAAGGTTTATTCTCTACTTCCCATCAGCCACTTCCTGGGAAGCACAGGCAGGGGTTGCTCAGGAAGCTGAACTTTGTAAATAATGAATGTCCCTCTTTCCTTCTCCTTTCCTTAGTTTTTAGTCTGAGATGACATCCTATGGTATGCAATATTCCTTGTGTTAATTTGGATCAGCTGGCTGCATCCCCTCCCAGGATCTTACCCCACCCTACTGATGGGGGGTATGTTGTAGACAGTGTTGGTGCTGTGCCAGCTCTGGTCAGCAGGAGCCAAAACTCTGGGGTGTCACCAACACCTTTGTAGCCACCAGTACCCAGCGTAGCACTCTGGGGGCCATGGAGAAATGAACTCCAGCTCAGCCAGGCCCAGTACAATGACTCTATGATATGATAGAAGAAACAGCTTCATGGTTATTTCAATAGCTAATTATTCTGTTAACTGAATGCAGAATAGCATGAAGGAAGTGGGTATTCTTGTTTTTTGCAGATAATTTTTGTATCTAAGTTTAGATGCTAAGGTTTTAATACAGCCAGTGGAGAAAACTAAGCTCTGAATCCCCCCGAGAGGTTTTTTTCTTAGGACTCCAACTAGAAGTCTAAAGCCAGGCTGCATAATTAACCTGCACTGTTCCTTTTCTTCCATTGCAATACCACACTGGCCTAGTCTCAACCAACTGCCCATCAGCTTCACTTTTTTATACCTCTTAGGGTCCAGCCTTGATTTCACTAATGTATACAAGATTGAGTAGATTATTGTCCAAATCCCTGATTCAATTTCCCTTTGCTTTATTGTTACTCCCACAAGCTGGATGAGGTGTAATAGTTCATCCAAATTTTCTTTTTTATCCAGGTTTATACTGGGTCTTGCTTCTTCAGAGAAATCAGAACCTGGCAGGGCTTACTGCACTGCAGTTATAGGTTAAACTAGCAGCAAGGCACGATCAAGTTTTTAAACATTTCTAAGCATCATTTCCCACTGTTCTTTGCTGCTGTTCATATGACATTCAGCAGCGAGGCTCTTCAGGGATCCTCCTGGGATGCTCATTAGTGTTTCGTAATTGCTCCATGCGGAGGGAAATAACTGTACATGGCAGGACTCTGTCGTTTCTTCAGCCTGTTTAACTCGTGGGGTCTTAAGTTATGTGTCAAACCACAGAGAATGAGCTAATGAGAGAAAGATTAGTCTAACAACCCTCTAATGTGCTATCAGGAAGGCCTCTGTTATTGCATTAAGCTGTCTTTTTACAGACTAATTTCAGCTTGTCTCTGCTAGACATCGACTGTTTCCTGTCTTGTTCTCCTTGCTCCCGCCCTCGTGCTGGGTACAGCAGCAGTCCTGTCTGCTCAAAATGGCCATATACATTATCCACCCTATTTCCCATCAGGGATTTGCCATGAACCAGCCAGTGGTATGCTCAAGGAGTGGGAAATACCAACCTCTGTGGGATGTACCCCTGGGGACAGCAGCTCAGGGATGCCCTGGGAGACTGCATTTGTGTAGAACACTTTCCCAGAGTTCCCTGCTTCCCCATGCAGATGAACACATGTCTGTTATCTGTCAGTTCATGCTTGTCATCTCTGCAAGTTCTAGAAAGTTCCCTGTTCTCAAGAACCCCACTGGTTCCCTCTGCAAACCACTTCTTCCCTTCTCCCTCATTGGTTCAGTTTCTGCCACCCCATCCCTGCTCCTACCTTAAGCCCTTTTTCCCATTTGGTTGTACCCAAACCACTCCTATCCTCCCCCAGTTATATACCCTGGCCCCTCCTTCCCCAGTTGCTCTCGGAGCCGTCTCCCCCTGTGTGCGGTTGTCTCCCTGCTCCTGTTCCTGCTACCTTCATCCTTCGACCTGTCCTCAATAAACCCACGTGGATTTCAGCAGCACGAGAGTCCTCCTGTCTTTTGGTGGAGCTGCATTGTTCTATCTGGGCACCTGCTGATCAGCCAGCAGCAGGTCACCCTGCAGGACTTGGTCCAGGGCAGCCCCCAAACCTCCTCTTAAATTTTCAAGGCAGCAAACAAGAAAAATTTTTGGAGAAAGAGAGATCATAGAATCATAGAGTCATTTAGGTTGGAAAAGACCTCCAATATCATCAAGAAGAAGCCATGTAAAAATTTAAAAGCTAGTAACTTCTTTTGATATGTTTGACATATTTCTGTAATCACGTAGTAGGATATGATGTGGGACAATGAACTCTAAGAGCAGCTCATGTAGCTGAACAGAAGAGGAATGGTGCAGTTTTCCAGAATGCATATTTTGCTTTCATCTGCGTAGATAAATCTGTTTATTAATGGGATCTGAGATTTCCTTTAAGAAGACAAATAAAGTGAAGAAGAGGCAGATGAAGAAGAATGAAATAAAAGGAAATAAAAAGAAATGTCTTGCACTTGGGGCTGTATCCACCAAAAAAAAGAATGCAAACAAAAGTCAGCATATTTTTGGGTTTTCCCAGTTCGCAAAGTTTAATCCCTACACTTGGTCTCTGCACATACTGCTCTGATCTGGCAAAGACAGTTGGAATGGCTTGGCAGACACCTTGAAAGATGACCTCTTCAGATGCTGTGTCTAAATCTGACAGGGACCATAAATCAGATGTTTTATTTTGGTTTCATGCACCTTATTTTACTTCCACTCAAAAATAAGAAGAGAAGATCCAAAACAATTACTACACTCCCCATAAATTATATTTAATCAGTGAATTAAGGGATGTGGGTATTACAAAAAATTATATAAATTTTTAGAGAAAACCATAATTTTTTTTTCATTACAAATTTAATAGAAGGAGAAAGTGTAGACCTTAAACTTTTATCTTTTTGGTCTTGATCAAAAGCTTTTATAAAAACTCCTTTCTTCAGCTATGGAGGCAAACTTATTCCTCAGAATAATCTTCCATGCACTGATAAACTTGGCCAAGTTAAAAATGGATCCATTCCCTGCTCATGTCTTTCAGAATAACAGAAAAGTGTTAATATATAGGAATATATAGATTTAAAAATATGAATGCTACTTCACGACATTGCAGAAATCTACAAATAATAAAGTTTCTTGATAAAGAACAAGTCAGCTTTTAAGATGATCAGCATTTGTCATTGACTGTAAGCAGAAATTAACTTTGTCTCTACTGACAAAATCAGTCAAATCCATGCAATAAAAAGGGGATGGCAATATTATTTTTTATATTTTCAAAGTGTATAAGGAGGACTGGAATTAGTTTTGTGAACTATGAAAAATGCTGGGTTAAAATACACATGCTGAGGCAAAACCCCTTATATGTATATGGGTTTAAAATATAAAAAGCAGAAGCTTTGAATTCAGATAATCATATAATTAAATGTTTTTTCTGTTCTCAGTTTCATTTCATGTGTAACTATTTTCTACTAGCAAAATAAAATTTAAAGGCAAAAAAAAAAAAAAAAACACACTGAAAACCAGAACCTTGTCTTTAGAAAACTTACATTTCAACCATTCTAAAATTGTCCTTAGTAGGGGGAGTTTTTAAAATAACTATTTCCTTGAACAATTTTGCTTATCACACTGGTAAATTATGATTTAAAAAATTGTTGAAAAATTGATGTGCATTTCCACTGGCCATGATTCAACTAGGTGTGGTAGTTAAACAGTTATATTTCTGTACAGGTCTTTTCTGATAATTTTCAAATGTTCAAAAACATCTTAAACATTAAATTTAAGACTAATATTTGTAACATGGTCTCTTACTAGAATCATAAAATAGCTTGGTTTAGAAGGGAACCTGAAGATCATCCATTTCCAACCTCCTTGTGGTGTACAGAGACACCTTCCACTGGACCAGGTTGCTCAAGGATCCATCCAGCCTGGCCTTGAACACTTCCAGGAATGAGGCATCCACAGATCCTCTGGACAACCTGTGCCAGGGCCTCACCTCCCTTTTAGTGAAGAATTTCTTACCAATATCTAATCTAAATCTACTTCACTTTAAAGGCATTTTCCCTCATCCTGTCACTCCATGCTCTTTAAAAAGTGCCCTGCAGCTCTCTTGTGGCCCCTTTAGATAGTGGAGGGTGTTCTAAGAACTCCCCAGAGCCTTTCTTCTCCAGGCTGAACAATCTTTCCCAGCCGGTCTCCACAGCAGAGGTACTCCATCCCTCTGATCATCTTTGTGGACTCATCTGGATTTGTTCCAACACATTGATGCCTTTCTTGTGTTGGAGAGCCCAGAATTGGATACAGCAGATCCAGGTGGGATTTCACAAGAGTAGAATAGAGGGGGAGGATGCCCTCCTTTGACCTGCTGGGCCCAGCTCTTTTGTTGCAGCCCAGGATGCAGACGGTTTTCTGGGCTGTGAGCACACATTGCCAGTCACGTGAAGCTTCTGAGTGGAGAGCAGGTAAATACCAGGCCAGAAGATGTCTTTGAGGCTTCTTCTTTTAGAAAGTCCAGTGCTGAATCTAAGGAAAGAAACATTTACATGTTTTGCTTGTGTCAGTGGAAGACAGAGGGGGACTTAGTGTTAATTTGCTCGTTGTCTAAGGGACCCTCTGTACCTGCTCACAGCTGATGAAGCTGCTGTAACTAGAGCTAAGTGCATCTTTATTCATAAGCTTTTCAAAGAGTTCTCACCAATGATGTGCAGGTTTGCTCCTGAACACATCATTGTCACTGGAGCATGAAATAAATGTATGAATCCATTGCAGACTTTTCTGACTCTGAGCCTGTCCTATGACAGGAATTAACCTTTTATCTCTTAAAAGCTTTGACTCTTTACTTAGTAAGGCAGCTTCTTGAGCAGCCTTCATCACACCCCAAACTGACACTCAAGATCTGGAACTACAGTTAAAAAGGGAAAAAAAAAAAGAAGAAAAAAGAAAGACAAGATCTTATAGGGTGGGTAGAGAAGCTTTTAAAATAAGAGTATAGCCTTGCCTTCTAGAAATAAAGATTCTGTTATTGAACTTAGTGATTACAGAGAAGATATAATTTGGTTTGTAAAAGTCTGTTTCTGAAGCATAAAGAGCAGGAAATAAGCCTTCAGTTAAGCCCATCAGACATTACAGTGGCAACCCCTGGCACATTAAAAAGTTAATGTGACTTTAATAGGTCATAATCACACTAATAAAGTTTATAACCACTGTAGTAGCCAGAGTAATTTGACAAAACTATAACTTTTGTTCTTGGGGTTTGTTTCAGACTCAAAGTACAATTAAGTTTAACAGGGCAGAGCTCTACTTTAATGGAGTTCAACAGCAAGAGACTTAGGCCCACTTGTTAAATAGCAGTTGCAGTGAAGTGGGGCTAAAATGTCCTGCTGCTCAATGTAGATGTGCACAGAAAACTTCATCTGCAGTGGAAAGGAGAGGATTGAATATACTCAGGGTGCATCTCTTGTTCTGAGACATCATGTGCTTCCTGGAGGTCATTTTAAAGACCTTCCCTGTCTGCCCCAGCCAAGCCAATTAATGTCAAAATTATCACATTGTTCTGTGTGCTTTCTTTTTGGCTGAATAGGCTAGAAAATGTTTCCATTGAAGCGTATTTTTTTATCCCAAATCAGCTCAAACCAATATACTCACCTTAATCTGAAAGATCATTGAGATGACCCCCTCAAACAGGAAACATTCTGTGTGCCAATTTGGCACTGTAAGAAAAGAGAACAGAGAACAACCTGGCTTAAACAGGACTGGAGATTGATATCAGTAAATAAGATTAAAACTTATTTTGATGGGCAGTTAGAAAAGCAGTCAATAACATTATACTTCCCTTTGAGTGATGCCATACTCCCCTTGCCCACAGCAGAAGTATTTATCCTTCAGTAAAGTTGGCAAATCAAAGGTGGATTGGTCCCACATCACTGCACAAAGACTGTGACAGCAACCCCCATTTTCAGAAAGGCCTATATTGCATGAGAAAACATCAGGGGACTGAAGGCCTTTGAAAGGCAAAAGAGTTCCAGTCATTTGAACTTTAGTTTATCTGATAGAAATAGCTGTCAGATATATTCAGCTTCTCTTTCTTCTTTTCAGTGACTCTGAGACAGGACCTATTGAGATAAGCCTAAGAAAGAGGAAGAAAGGGCAGATAGTCAGCATAAAGCAGTTGTATTGTGTAATGTGACAGAAAAGAAAGGCTGAAGAGCTCAGCTGGAAGCCTGTAGTCAATGTTTTAAATATTATCCTATTGAGCTTAAGTGCTGGCCAAAGCAATTTCATGTTAATGACAATTCCACTTTCCAGGCATTCTGCCTAAAAAGAAAATCGTGCTGTTCATGCATTTAGCACTTCTTCAGAGAGAGACCTGCCTCTGGAGGCCATGGCGGGTAAAGGGACTGTCTCCCTGGTCCAAAAACAAGGGAAATTCTCCCAGTAACTTCTGAGATGTTCCTCCCCTGCTGAAAAGATGCTGAATGATGATGAACAAAATGTTGAGATAAGATTAATCTGTTCTGGTTTACCTTAATACCAAGTAGAATATTGATGGGATACTATATTTTTCAGAAGAGCATTAATTAGGACCTTTCCAAACATCTTAAATATTCTCAGTGGAAGAAAAAAATAAATAGGAGGATACATATTTACACTTGAAATTCACAAATAAAAAGAAAGAAATAATAAAACAAATCAAGGTCCATTCTGACACTTCTGGTGGTATTTTTCTTGTATGGACATAGCTGCTGTGGTTCCCTGCATGCATGTGGGTTAAAAATGCTTACAAAGCAAACATATAATTTGAACTTTACTTTTAAGGTCTAAAGCATTTTAGATAAATGACTAAATTCCATCTTTTCTTTTCCAAGTCTTGGTTTGAAAACTTATTTTTGTCCTGACAAGGTTAGCATTATTGATTGTAAAAAACCCCATATACAGTTCTGGTAGCTTAGCCCTAAACTATTCTTTTTCTCATTTTCAATTAAAACACATGCTTTAAGATTTTTGCTGTTTCCTTCACATGTATTTTTGGGCAGTATTTGGGCAGATATTCAGTTATTATTTTACTACAGAGACACTAAAAAAAAAAAACAACAAAAAAACAACAAACATTTAACCAAAGTTCTTACACATTCTTAACTATTGAGCAACAGTAAAAGAAATCACAATAATGAGCCAATCCCAGATTATGCTTAAAAACTTACCAATAGCTAATTATATCCATGTAAGGTATTTTCTTTGTGTCACCCATCCTTCTAATGAAGGCTTGATTCTGTGAACTTTGTTCAAGTCAGAGAATGTTTGCTGTTTTGTTGAAGAGGTGATAGCAGAGGCTAGGAAACAGTATTTACTTCGTAACAGTATGCTAAGTTGCTTTTTCAGGTATTTATAGGTGATTTGCAGTAATGAAAATGTCTTTATTGTATGTATGTAACTGTCACTATTGGACACGAAATGAGTACACAGAAGCTTGGTAAGTTCAAAAGAGAAAAAGACCCAGTTTTATTCAAACATCTGTTATTTATAGAATTCTAAAGGTGGCTCTGGATTGGAGGATGGAATTACTACCTTTCCAACCACACAGGTCTAAACATCAATCGATCATTTCTCTCCACCCACAGAGAAATATGTAAACTATTCTATTTGTACATGAAATTGTGTGGGAACTCTGACTCTCAAATATGTAAACATTGTCAGAAGGTTAAAGAAGTTTTATGAGAACTTTAAAACTTTCAAAAGAACTATAAAAGAAAGCTTAACAATTTTAAAATCAGGGCAACATGTAACTTGTAATTGAATGCATAAAGTATCAGCTCTGAATACAACTACAGGTATAAAGACAAAAAATTTCCTAGCTAAATGTTAGAGTCTACAGTACAGGTGTCTACATTTCATGGAATCAATGGCTTTTTTCCCCTCCTCAGCAGTGCATGGAAGCCTGGCCAATATTGCCATTGAAGTTTTTGATAGGATTCAGCCTGTATTATTGTAAGCACATATGGATCAGCTGGAGCTGCATTCACTGGCCTTATTAGGTACAATAGGAACCTGAGTTCTTTCTCAGACTAGATTTTGACATTCTGAACCTGTGGGCTTGTGGGAGCTCAATCCCCCACAATCTACTTCTCTAATTTAGGGAATGAGATTGCCATGCTCTTAGAAAACCATAAATGCAACCATACCCCAGGTAAATTCATGCTGGTCTCTGGCTGGCTGAGACTACACGTTTGGAAAGCCCACTCACATAGTAAGGTATAAGATTTTGTAATGAAGAATATTCCTCTTATTTGTTGTTTTTTTTCATTGCCATGCAGAAGGGGACCCTGGGCTACCACAACAGAACTCTGATCTTGGTGGTGACACAAAAATGGTGTTTGATACTACTGCACATTAAAAAATACCCACCCAAAAAAACAAGGCAAAAAAGACCAATTTCCCTTCACTTAACAAAAAGAAATAAGAAGAGAACTAAGTGTTATGTCACTTAGATGAGATTTCCTTGGTGCACAGATATGTTTGTGGTGAAATGAACAAATTTTATGTAGGAAAATCAAGTTCCTTTACTCCCGAGTTTGTCTGTGAGATCTAATGATGGCTGAAGTAACAGAAAATTTTGAAAAGCTGGGGAATAATAAAAAGCCATTGTGCAAGACATGAATTTTTCTTCTTCTTGCCCTTTCATTTCATAGGAAACAGATGCAGGATCAGTTGGCAACCTGGCATCCGTCTGCATGGCTTGTTTTAAGAGAGTCTATTATTCATAAAATGTTAGAAATACAGTTGCACCACAGATGTGTGGAACTGAATTTGTTGTGACATCAGTTTAATGGAAACACATGAAAGATTCAGAGGACTTCTGGTTGTGTTGCCTCATAATATGTGTGATTGCATGCAAAACTACTAATAAAACATAGAACCTGTGCAAATGACTCACGGATGTTGGCTGCTGGGTAAATCTATAGTTATTATATTATCTTAATGAAACCAAGAAAAAAATTGTAAGAACGATTACCTAATATTCTTCAACCTCATGAGACATTTTGATGATTGCTTCACTATTGTTTTGTTATCAACATTTTTATAGAAACATTGTTTTCTTTTAGCAACAGCAGGGTTAAGAAGAACTTTCATTTGACAAAGGGGTAAATATAATGATAGAAGAATAGAAAAAAGGCTGAGATGTCTCATGCCACCTTTGCCTCAGCCTTTAATAGGAAAAACTGGTTCTCCAAGTACCCAACCCTTGATCTGGAAGCCCTATAATCCATGGGGAAATGGTCAGTGACCTCCTACAACACTTATACAGTCTCTGGAGCCAGCTAGGATCCACCCAAGGGTACTGAGGAAACCAGTTCTCACCAGATCATCTCCAATCATTCACCAGCAGTCCTGGTCAGCTGGGGAGGTCCCAGTTGATTGGAAGTTAGCAAATATTCTGGCCTTCTAAAGGAAGGGCTGGAAAGAGGCTCTGGGGAACCCCAGGCATGTCAACCTTACCTCAGTGCCAGGGAAGGGCATGGAGCAGACCACCTTGAGTGGCACGACATTGCCATTTGTGGGGCTACCAGGTGATCAGGTCCGGCCAGTGTGGGTTTATGAAAGACAGGTCCTACTTGACCAGCCTGACCTCCTTCTAAGACAAGATGACCTTCTTAGGGAATGAGGAAAAGGCTGTCAATGTTGTTTACCTGGACTTCATTAAAGGCTTTGACAGTATTTCTCACAACATTCTCCTAGAAAAATTATTTCTCGTGGTGTGAAGAGTTGCACCAATTTGAGGAGGTGTTTAGTCTGGAGAAAAGGGTCAGGGGAGACTTTATTGCTCTCTACAACTCCCAGAAAGGAGATTGTAGCCAGGTGGGGGTTGGTCTCTTCTCCCTGGAAACAAGCAATGGGAGAAGAGGAAACAGTCTCAAATTGCACCAAGGTAGGCTTAGATTTGGTCTAAGGAAAAAATCTTCAGTGAAAGGGTAGTTAAGCATTGGAATAGACTGCCCAGGGAAGTTGTGGAGTCACCATCCCTGGAGATACTGAAAGATGTATAAATGCGGCACTTGGGGGTGTGGTTTAGTGGTGGACTTGGCAGTGTTGAGTTAGTAGTTGAACTTGACAATCTTTGATGTCTTTTCAAGCCTTAATGGCTATGATTCTATATACACATCATATACAGACATCAATCAAGGGCTGGACAAGTCAATGATCAGGATTTGTTAGGGAATGGTATGAAATGCAGAGGGATTGCAACACTTTCAGAATAGTTTCATATTCTATTATTATTTTTTTAATGGGGAGAGGTTATAGTTGGGATCTTGATCATGCTTACAGTGGGTACCTGCTCTAACTGCTTTGCAGTGCAAATGGTACCTTGAACAGCAGCAGCAGATTATAAATTCATTCCTAAATTCCTGAGCCACTACTGAGTGTCAATGGGCATTACATGATGCCCCTCTCTCATGATATGTTTGTCCAAGTAAGGTAAATGCAAACCAGGCTTCTGTAGAACCAAGAAATTGTTTGCTTGGATTATCACTGGTGGCCATGTTTCATGGGACTGAATTGCAACGCCTTTGTCATCCATCAAAGTCTTGGACTCTATGCACAAAAGTTTTCTAAAGGGCAGGCAAGTCATTAGGGTTCTGGGGCCTTTTTTGTTTAGTGTTTTTTTTTTTTTTTTTTTGGTTGGTTGCTTTTTTGGATTTTTTTTTTTTGTTGTTGTTGTTTGGTTGTTTGGTTGTTTTTGGTGTTTTGTTTTGGTTTGTTTTGGTTTGGTTTTGTTTTTGATTTTTGTTTGGGTTTTTATTTTTTTCATGTCTACAGATTCTCCTTTCCCAACCTTCTCATTCTGGTTATCTTTGCTTTTGGCAGAGTGTGTAACATTGGGACTGGGGGCTGACGGGGCTGGACAGAAATGCACATTAGTCCAAACCAAGAATTTGCATGTGGCTGATTGAGATGAGATCCTGCTGCCTGAGCTGGCTTGATTTGTACAGGGTGTAAAGGTAGCTTAGACACTGATTGCAATTTTGAATGTCTGTATATGTTGAAATTAAGGAGAGTTCTCTATGGAACTAATTTTGACTTCCAATGTAAACCAAGGATTCAGTTACCTGCTCTCAGACAAATATAAAGGAAGGGGGGTTTTATTAATATTACTTACATAAACATTATTTTAATCTTCAGAAACTTCAGAGAAAAAAATTCCCAGTTTTTTCTTCCCAATTCCTCTTGTTTTAATATAGAAAGTCAAAGACTGATAACCACCTTCCACATTTGCAAAGTGCTGTGAATTTAGAAGCATCATGCTGAGTGCTACCCATCATTATTAAAAGCTGCATAGTAATTAAAAGAAGAATGATAGCATTGCCTGCAAGGTGAAAGTGCTAAATAAATATTTATTTTGCAGGGCAAGTAATCTCACAGAAGCAAGAATATGTAGTATAATTACGTGGACCAAATCGACACCAAAATGAATGAGAGTTTCCTTCTGCCTTCATGTCTGGGCTACTCAAACACCTTTTTCAGGCTGCTGTAACCTTCCAGTTATAGACCCCACACTCAATGGGGAGGGTGATGGAGATCCTAAACACACAATATTTACTTTCAAAAAAAACTTTGCTTAACAAATCCAGGCATGGAAATGATGCTACCAAGTGTCTTTATCTTACCAAGATGCTGGTTCAGCACTTATCTTCTGCTTCAGATTGCTTAGAGACAGGAAAACAGAAACAGACCCCTCAACCCACATTCCTAATGAGGCCCCCTTTGCTAGATTAGTTATTACTAAGTCAAATTTGTTTAGCTTGCTCTGAAGGAAAGGAGACAAACCCCTCCCTTGGATGACATCATAAAAAAATAAAAAATTTAATGTGTAGGTCCTTTCTAAGCCCATTGCTACCTTTTCTTGGTACCTTGCCAGCTGGCTTGAAGTGCCCTTCTGTCTTACTGTCTAGTAAAGATACTACCTATATATCCTAAAAAGCAAGATCTGGAGGCTACAAAGGAAGGCAACTAAAATGAATCCTGAATTTACAGTATGTTGGTTAGGTTATTCAGCTAAGAGGGAAAATAACTAGTGTTGTTTAGTTAGATAATAACTGGATAAATAGTACAGAGGTAATTTGGAGAATGGGAACAAGATGTCAATTGTACTCCTAAGTAAGGCACAAAGGTCTGCACTCTGCAAGGCAAACCTGGATGTGATTTTCTAGAGGTAAATGAGCTCAAACCAAGAACAAATGTACTTAGAATTTCTCCTGTTCTTGAACTATTGATTTCTTTTGGGTTGCTATGAATGATGAGAAAGGAGCCTCATCTCATCCATCTGCAATGGGATTCCACACACTTAGCCTATCTCTGTGAACTCCTCTCAACTTTGGCACCTTCATCTTATATTTTTATGACCATCACAATTCCTAGGTCCCCTTGGTGAAGGCTTGCCATCAACGGTCTTCAATCTCCTTATTCTCTTTGCCAGTTAAGCAATTGTGTGCCTGAATTGCTCCATGGATCTCTACCATTGTCTATACATATTTCAGCAAGAACCTAACTGGAATTTCAGATTTTTAAATGAATTTCACATCTTGATTAGCCTAGTTTTAGGAAATTCAAGATCCAGAAGTTAGCTCAAAGTTAGTTAGAATTTGGAAGATCAGGTGTATGGGTTTGTCTCAGAACCATGGAGACAGATAGGGCAAACAGGCATCAATACTTAGGCTTTTTGACAATTAACTGTCAGCTATTCCAATGAGAAATATATTAGTTTTAAAAAAATCCCATTTGAATGCATGAGTTTTTCACATCCACAAAGTATTCCCTCTTCAGTTCTAGTATTAGGGAAGAATCTCAACTACTTTTTTTCCCTGTAAGACAAGTTTTGTTCTAACTGTTAGTACATTATCTTACACTCGCATAATCTGTTATTTTAATTGCACAGTATCCCCCGGGTCTTACCAAGGGCAGGCACTTTATCAATAAAACGATAATTATAGCAACTTAATGAGGCCAGCCAGGAAACACAAAGAATCTTGATCCACTTGTCAGAAAAGCATGGATAATTTAGTGGAGCTTAGTCTGTTTCTAGACTGCAATCTGAAAACTCCACATTCTCTCAATCACCCTATGGCAACCCAGAGACTTCATTCCTAACTGCTGACATCCTGACTTCAGAGCTATCATCTGCAGGGTGAAAGACATTCCCTTCCCTTCCCTTCCCTTCCCTTCCCTTCCCTTCCCTTCCCTTCCCTTCCCTTCCCTTCCCTTCCCTTCCCTTCCCTTCCCTTCCCTTCCCTTCCCTTCCCTTCCCTTCCCTTCCCTTCCCTTCCCTTCCCTTCCCTTCCCTTCCCTTCCCTTCCCTTCCCTTCCCTTCCCTTCCCTTCCCTTCCCTTCCCTTCCCTTCCCTTCCCTTCCCTTCCCTTCCCTTCCCTTCCCTTCCCTTCCCTCATTCCTGGGGCAGGATAAGGACTCTGTGAGAAGCTGAGACCCTCCATGACTCACACAAATACTGGAACCCCTGAATCTCAGCATGGATCTCACAAATCCCAATGGGCAGAGCACTGAGGGCAGCAGATGTTGCATTGCTCATCCCTACCTAACAGCCAGAACAATGCCAAAGCACTGGAGCTTTGTTGTCCAGCTGAGATTTGGAATCCAGCCCCTCTTCTCAAACACTTCATTTCTCCACTCAGAAGTGGCCTCTCCCCTCTCAGTAGCCACGACCCAGCTCGGAGCCCTGCACTGGCACAAAGGACATTGCTCACACGGTCACTGCAGAGAGGTTTCCCTGCACACACAGCTCCTTTCACCTCTCCAGATGCTGACACAGGAACCTTGAGCTCTTTGTTGTTCAGTGCAAGGTGCCTCCAGAGTGAAAGTGAGCATCAGGCAGGAGCTGCAGAAGGGGTTCAGAGTGCAGCAAGGAACATAAAAGGCACCACAAAACACCTGTGATGAAGGACAAAGGTATCAGTTTCAGTGGCTCATCGTCACAGGGAGGAAGTTTGTGAGAAGGGTGCACATGTGTTCTGTTCTCTTCCTTCTGCCCTTCCCAGGTATCGCGCTGCTGCTATTAAAAGGAGAGAAGAAAAGAAAACCCCAAATTTAAGTAGCCTTAACACGTTTTTTCAGGCAACCCTTAATGGCATCTTCAGCAATTACATTTTACTGAAAGCAATAGATTAGCTAACACAGTTTCCAATATGCCCCTTCATTTTCTTTTTCCCTTGTGCTGGCAAGTTTTGACAAGTCACAGCTGTTAGCTGAGGATACTGAAAAGAGAAAAGGAGATAATATGCAAATTTACCCAGCAGTACTGAACAGTGAAACGAAGCACATTTCATTTACATTTTAAAAGAAAGTACGATTTTAGGAGCTGGTTATATTAATGTAGGTTTGTTTGTTTGATTTCTCCGGCCCTGAGCTTTCCTAATACAGGTTGTTCTGTTGTGGTTGCTGTTTTGTATTTTCATCCCATGTTTCTTAAGGTATAAAACAGTTAAATCTTGACTTCCAGAGTTCTCTCTGTAAAGACAAAGTATATCTTAGCATGTAAAATTTTCCATTTGAAAATTTACAATTATAATTGTGAGCTCACAGTAGACCTCCAGGGCAGGATTTATACTGAATATGAAATAGGTGTGAGGGTTTGGGTTTTTGTTTTTCCAAAATAGTTTGAATATGGAAGCCCATTTCTGAAATTACTTGGACTCAAAGAAATATTTTTCCACCAGGCCAGAACAACGACCTCCAAAATATTCTTTTTTTCCTATATAATTTTAACAGTTTTACTTAATAAATTAAACACTTTTAATACCCAGGTTTCCATTTAAAAGAAGGAAAGAATGTCACTGCCCTGATTACATCTTCATTACATAAACTTGTTGACTTCTGAAGAATAAGTCTGCAAAGAAACAAGTTCATGTCACTCATCCCAGCTTTAAAAACCAATTTAAAAATTAATTAACTTTTAAATTATTAATATAATTTACAGATATTATTATTATTATTATTATTATCATTATTATCATTATTATCATTATTATTACCCCTAAGTTAATTTCAACAACATTTGAGAAAGATACTCAAATTTACTTTATCATGGTTACAGGAGATAGCTATTGCTTGACTGTCAGCAATAGTTTTAAAGTGTTGTAAACTAAAGTAAATTAGCTATTACATAATAATTTTATAATCTATGAAGTGTTAGCTATTTTAAATAAATGAACAGATAACTAGCAATACTGGCCAATGAGTTCAAAAGCCTTTGAGTTTGGACAGCTGGGTGGTCTCAGTCACCAGATAATGTTTCTCAATCAAAAACTTTTATGTTGTGGTATAGATAAACCCATAAAAACATTTTGAATCTTCTACACTGTGGGTATTTTCTTTATTTTATTCTATTTTAATTTTTTTTTTATTCCATCTCACTTGTGTTTTGCTTCAAAGCCAGCAAGTTTAAGCTGTGAAAAATGGATCAATGCAACCCATGCTTTCAAGTGTAATAGTACAGAAGAAACAGAAAAAGAAAAGAGTGTGTGAGTCATAAAGCTCAAAACAATATCAATTTAATTTTGGAAACAATAACTATTTCTTAATGAGGAATTCCATCTTGTAAGAAATGGATTTCTAGCTTATAGGACTAAGAGCTGACATGATAAAACAAAATCCAAAAGACACACAAAAATACATTTTTCTTCCTTTCTATTTCTCTATTGTTTTATATATATGCACACCATAGATATAAAATTATATTTCTACCCTTCCTTGTTCAGGTTAGTTTGACACTAAATTGAATATAACATCTTATGAACTTGTTGATTACTTTTCATATTAAATTTGTGTAACTTTTTCACTTGACTTATTATTCATTTTACTTTTATATTTTTCCAAATAAGCTGTTCTGTTTCTGGTAAACTTATGATTTAATATATTTTCATTCCTTAAAAAGCAGACTATTTATATTACAAGTAAGAATGACATGGTTTGGATAATAATGAGGAGAGAAGCTCCTAATTAGTGGGAGACAAAAATACTTTTTCTGTTTCATTGGATTAAAACTTGAGCACATTTCTCAAGAGACAATAACCAAGGTCCTTCCCAACATTTTTAATATGCAAAAAAAGAATATTGTTGTAAATTACCACATTATTTCCATGCATGTCCTTTTATGTCACTTCTCAGTACAGGAAAAGGTGAGTAATATTTTTTTTTAGCCCAAGAACAAAAAATATCTAGAAAATACTTTTAAGAAGCTGTTATATTTTTAAAAATATTTTATGCCCTCCCCCCCCCCCTCCAAAAAAAATGGACAAGTCACAGGAATGCCCAGAAGAAGTATTTCAAAATAGACAACACAAATCCCTCAGAATTGAGAGATCAATGTTCACATCTTCCTTATTTCTGAAAGATTTGAACCCATATTACCCATTTCCCCAGAGTGTGCTCTAATCTTATGTGGTATTCTCAGTATCTCCTCTGACTTTATTCCATATTCAACTCTATTAAATATTCACTAGATCAGTACTGCAACACAAATATGCCCTTTGGGTGTACTGTTGGGCAGGATACAAAGTCATTCCTTCTACTACTGACTTTCTGTTGCTCTATCTCACTTTGGCTAAGTGTGATAACTAGGCAGAAATGAAGATATTTTGGCATCCACCATTTTGGGAATCTGATTGGATGTTTTTTTTTTTTAAGTCTATATTGCAGGAGTGTAAATATCCTTTGAAAATTCCTAATTGAATTGTTTTCATAATTTCATAATTTCCAAAAATATTGTTTTTTCTATTTATTCAGAATTATTCAGAGATTTTAAACTAAATTCAGGAATGTCTCAAATTACTTTTTTTTCAAACTATGTACTTAATTAACCCAAACCACTGATTTTTCCTTTCACTGTTTCCATGAGGAAAAGAGGAAATGGGCAAAAACTGATGTACAGGAAGTTCCTGTACCTGAATTATGAGGAAAAATTTCATTACTGTGTGGGTGACTGAGCACTGGAAGAGATTGCTCAGAGAGTTTGTGGATTCTCCCTCTCTGGACATATTCCAGAACTGTCTGGACACAACCCTGTGCCTCTGCCCTGGGATGGTGTAACTTGGTTGGGGAGGTTGGACCAGATGAGCCACTGTGGTCCCTTCCCACCTGACGCATTCAGTGCTTCTGTATGTGGGTTTTTTTTTTCTTATTTAAGGAAAAAAAAATAGAAATCAATCTGAATGGATTTTTGCAGAAAGCTAAAAACTGGAAAAAAAAAAAAAAAAAAGAAAAAAAGAAAAAAAACCCACAAAAATCCCACAACCTGATTAACAGAGAAAATTATGTAATATCTGGAAAGGTGTTTAGGCTCTTAGATAAATAATTTGGTCATTCCATCACAAGTACGAAATAAACTCAGCTCATTTTTAGCTCACTGCTTATTGTGGCAAAATTTTACATGTGGCAAAATAGATGTCATTCCATAAACAAGAAATAGTTCAGGGACATAGATAACCTGGACATTCAGGATCTTATATGTTTATTTGCACAACAAACTAATTATATTAGTTTATATTATTATATTAACTTATTATATTAGTTTATTTTAAATACCGGCCATGGACTGAGCAGATGAGAACAGATAAGAAATTTCAGTTTTTGCAATTAGTAATTCTAATTGAAATAAATATGTAGCATTTAAATTGTATAATAAGAGTCAATTTATATGGAAATAGCTTGTCAGTAACTCATTTGTCATGTTCCTATCTGGCAGGCTCTCTCAGTGGGCTTCAGTCTTCCCTTCTTCTGCATCAATTTCTGACCATGGGACTTCTGCTGCTGTGTTTGGGAACTCCCATCTAACACATGGGCGCATCAGGTGCATGAAATAAAACACTTGGTGAATGTCACCTGTGCAGTACAGCCTGAACTGGAGCAAGTTTAACTTTTCAGTGATATATATCCTTTCTAAAAGGAAATTCTGCCTGAATTTTTTTTTTTTTAAATTCAAAAATCAGACGCTGTTCTATTGGTTTATCTTTCACCTCTAGTGAGGTGAAGCCTCTAGTAACAGTATGAGAGATTTTCAGTCTCCTCTGATCAAGGCTGATGCTGGGCCACATCCTCCTTAGTGCAACACCAACCCAGCACCACACAGGCCAAGTCCCAGATTCAGTTTAATTAACCCAGGAAATCTACCTCAACCAAACTTACAGCAATATCCCAAGCAGCTCTTATAACACAACTCTCTGATACTTCTCTGGAGGAAGTGAGGGAGTGCACTTGGTCCTGGGAAGGGGGCAAGGAGACAAAAGGTGTTGCTTTAAGGTTTGTCTTTGTTTATCATTACTTAAATCCACATAAACTAGCAATAATTTAAGTAATTTTGACCAAATTGTATCTGTTTGTCTGTGAGAGTAATTGGTATGTTTCTCGCTACTTCAGCCCTCATACTTTTCCATCCTGCCCACTTGAAGAGTGGGAGGGATTGAGCAGCTGGGTGGGCATTTGAGCCTTAGCCAAGGTTATCCCACCCCAGCTCTTCTTCATGATCTGTTTTCTTGGCACAACTGCATATCTAATATATCATCTGAACATCTAATCTCACTTCTGATGTCTATAACTATTCAGGCATTGGACTGTATGTCAAACCATGTGGAATTTTCTTGCTTTTCTGTAGGTGAAAAAAAATCCAACCAAAATAGAACTTGCTCTTCTCTGCATGACATGCTTTTTTATATGCTTAACTGCTATAGCAGGAAGTGCCTAAAAACAATTTATTGTTTTATACCATAAAGTCAATTTGGACCTCCTGCTGAAAGATATTTTTGAAGCCAACAATTTAAATAAATTCTAACCTGTGGATTTTACTGTCGTGGTACAAAACACTTGTGCTGAAATTTGGATCCTTTTAAAATCCTAACTGCCTCTTGAATTTGAAATGTCTCATTCAGAGAATCGTAGCATCATAAAAATGAGAACTTGGGTCTGTATTTTTCAGTTGCAGAGCTAAGCAGATTGGCTGCATCTTAAAAAGTTATTTCCATTATCTGTTTTCTGTTGGCACACAAACTTGATCTGGGAGTGCCAGGGCCATAAAAAGACATACAAGAAGTTTCATACTACTTGGTAGTGTTAAAACTTAATAAAGGTTAAATATTAGCATGACCAGTGAATTTCTATTCTTTTTTGCAGAGATGATATTTACCCTGTTGAGATGAAAACACAAGTAGGATACCTTTGAGAAGGCATCCAGATTTCTTGGCAGGATAAACCTTGTCTCTCTGAGGCACTGATGTATCATCAAATTGTGCAAAAATAAAGAATATCAACTTTGAAAGGCTCTTTGTTGCTGCAACATCAACAGATTAATTAATGTCAAAAGAAAAAGATCCTGAGTAGCTGTTCTAAAGCTGCCTTTAGGCTGTAGAAATTGCATTTGTCAGAAAACAGTCAGCAGGGGGGATCCCTGGAAGTCAGGCCACAGATCCTAAAATAGGGCATAAAATGTGTTGTAGCTCTGAAAAGACTTCCTGAATTGTATAAAAGCTGTGGAAGTAGGAGACAAAACATGTGCTGACTACAGAACGAGGGTTATGGAGAGGAGAAACTGTCAGTCTCAGCGTGGACGAGCAGAACTGCCTGAAGCTGTATAGAGCACTGTGACGAGTAATGAGCCATCCTTGCACACAGGTATGCACAGCACAGATGCCAGGAGTGTTGTCTAGTGAGGGCAGCTCACTTTAAAGGCAGCTCTGTTTCTCATCAAATATTACACAGATCCCTCATGAGCACAACTCACGTTGCAAAGTTCCCCAGAGTAGCCTCAGTAAAACAGGGTGGGTGGTTTCTACCATAAGGTCTTGGAATAGAAAACAAAGATGTCATAGAGACAAGATGAGGACTTCCACATCCTTAAGGGGACCAATCTGTATAAATCTGGCTGCTGGGGCAGCTGGGTCTCCCATGGCAGGAGGAGAAGGTGAGTGATTTAGAGAAACACATCATTCGGAAAAGCTCAGCCAACTGGGAAGGATGGGCAGGTTTCTCTGCAGGATTGCCAATTTACAGAACTTCTTGAAATCAAAATGGCTGGGGAAATCAAAAGTGAAAGTATTAAGGGGGTATATCCTTAAAGGCTTTAATCTTTCATTTAGTATCAGTTCGTTGGAAAAAATATCAGCTGAAAGTCTACCTTTTGAACCCTTGCTTCCTGTTCCAGACTCTTGTGATTTTGGAACAATTAAAGAAACTGAATGTGATTCTTTATAAGAAAAAAACAATCTTAATTATTGCATTTTGGTTTTCAGACCAGAATACACTACAGCTCTTCCTTATATTTCCTTTCATTTTTAACTTTTCTCCTTCATTTTCAGGGTAAACACAGTCATTGCAGCTTAGCTCTGGCACAAGCTGTTCCAGAAGACATTTTAAATATACATTTCCCAAATTATTCCATCTCTGGGATGGAGAAAACCTCCAAGGGACCACTAGGTCAGCCCAACAGTTTAGCTGAATTGTTACTAGGGAGACAGTCTGATGCCACAGGCCTTGATCACAGAGTGCTTGGGCTGGCAGAGCAGCTTGCTTTGCTGCCGAGAAGTGTGGAGGGAGTGAGGGAAATACTGTTTTCATTAAAGGGTCCCTTTACACTCAAATTATGCAAGCATTGACCTGGTGCCACAATCATATCCTGTATGACTGGAGATAGTTGAAAGAGCTACCACTAGTTAATCTGCTTTAAGAAAAGGAAGATAAAGGCAAAAGATGGTAAAGGAAAGAGGTACTAAATAATTAGCACAGATGAGTTGGTTTACTGGAAAAAATATCCAACAAGTGTGAAGCAAGAGCTGTGCAATTATTTGTATTCCCCAGCTTAAGGTGTCTCTACATGGCAGACAGTTTATGGGTGACTAACAACCATGAGGAAAATGATATGGCTATTAAGTTATATATTTGCAGAAGTTACATCCTAAACAAGACTCACTCTACCAGGATGGACAAATTGGATTAACTCTATGTGTTCCGATTTCTTGGACTTGTTTGGTCACTCCCTGGCTGCTTCTCAGATATGGACAGGACATAATGGGCCAGACAAGAGTGTATCTAATGAAGTACAGCACAGTGTGAGATCTGTGAAGGTAAGTCTAGGTCGATGAAATAGCCTCTGGTCTTCATTTCTGGGAAAGCGTAGTCTGTATGTCCACTGCTTAATCCCCTAAAACTCTGCAAACCTTCTCTAAGAACACTCTCAAGGGCACACAGTCTGACTACATTGCTCTCTCAGAAGTTTATTGGTGACCAATCCTACAGCTTGGGAACAGGCACACTGAGGTGAAGGAAAATGCCTGGCAGTGCCCTAGGGTGTGTGAGGGTGCATCTCCCTGCAACATCAGTAAGCTGAGGATTTTTTCTTCAGACACACCTTCTGTCAGGCAACACATCCACATTACTTGCTAGTGGCATTCCAGGTAGCTCAAATATTTTTTTGTGGTATACCTAGAAATGCATCCCTTAGAATTTTAAAACATGTCTTTATACAAGATTGAAACTTAATGATTATTCTACCTTAAGTGGAGTTTTTGTCCTTTTTTTTTTTTTTTTTTTTTGTTAGTATTTTGTTGTTGTCTGATGGATTTGCTTGTCTGAGACTGTCTTTTCTTTTGGGGGAGTGTTGTGGGTGGGTTGTGTTGTTTTTCTTGTTACAAGTATTTTATTGTTCTTTGTTCTTTCCTGTTTGCATTTTATGAATTGAGTTTGGCATCTCTCTGTTTACAAATTCTATTTGACCCGATAACTTTGGGATTCAGTAGTTACTTTAGAGAACATTGAAGAGGTAAGTATAAGCTACAAAAAGACTTAAAATATATTTTTTCAAAATTGGTGCCTGAGTAGGGTAGAGATCCTATTGTGGACCTTATTCTGCCTTTATTCTCTCCCCCAAGAGATAACTGAGCTGCCAGATAGTCATATATAGCAAATAAATATTTAGATAGCTCTGAATTGCTCACAGTATTGCTACCAGTTACTCATCTGCCTTATAAGATTAAAAACCCCCAAATGTATATAAAGGATGTTCATGAAACTGACAGCCATTCTCAGCCATCCTCCAGACTTCAAAATCTTTGGATTTCCAGCAGCTAGTTGGGATAATGAATTTGTGACACAGTTGAGGAATTCAATTAATTTCATATGCAACTATAGCAGAAATATTTCAGCAGGAATGTTTCAGTCCTTAATGGTCTGGACCAGCTTTAAACTTGCAGAGAATGGCTCCATAAAGGCCCCATTCACCAGGCACTTAAACTGGCTTAAAACTTTGTTTTAAAATTTATCACAAAGATCTGGGAGTATATAGACTCATAGAATCATTTATGTTGGAAAAGACCTTTAAGATCCTTGAGTCCAGCTGTTAACCCAGCACTGCCAAGACCATCACTAAACCACCCCAAATGCCACATCCACGTGTGTGTTTTGAACACTCCCAGGGACGGTGAGGTAAAACACTTCCCTGGGCAGTCTGTTCCAATTCTTGACCACCTTTTCACTAAAGAAATTTTCCTAATATCCAATCTAAACCTCCCCTGGTGTAACTTGAGGCCATTTACTCTTGTCCTATCACTTGTTATTTGGGAGAGGAGACCCATCTCCACCTCACCCCAACCTCCATTCTGGTGGTTCTAGGGAGCAATAACGATTTTTCTTGAGCCTCCTTTTCTCCAGGCTAAACACCCCCAGCTTCCTCTGCTGCTCCTCATCAGACCTGTGCTCCAGACCCTTCTCCAGCTCCATTCCTTCCTCTGGACAGGCTCAGGGCACTCCCTCCATATTCTTCTGCAGAATTTGTCTTTTGAGCCATGTCCTTTCCTCTCACTCCATCAATTGAGTATCTCTGTGTATGTATGCATATATTATATATATACTTAAATATATACAATATAAATTAATATATATTGTGCATACAAATATAGAAACTTATATTAAATCTCTTCATTTGGGTTTTGTTTTTTTTTTTTTTTTTCCTTTTTCTCCAAATGAAATTCTGGTTTTAAAGTCAATGTTCAGAACTTGTGTCTCGATCCTTATGTTGAGGTTGGCTAATGATTCACAGAACAGAATTTTGGGAAGGTTTTTTAGGCTAGGATCATTCTGCTGTCCAATGTCTGTGTCCAGAAAGGAAAGATGATTTGCACTGGACACACTACATGGCAAAGGCAGTTAGAGTGGGAAGAGGCTTGGTGCTCTGCCACTGTGTGCTGGACAGTGCAGAAAGCCAGCAAGGTAACGATGTGGAAAGAAATGGAAGGTTACAGATAAAATCTCAGCAGAAAGGTGATCTTTCTACAGAACTGAAGGCAAGGAAATTTTCAGGAAAATAGGAAATCACAAGTGAACAGCTGAATTTCTATTAAGATGCCAGATCCATGTAAAATAGCCATGTGTGAGGAAGCTCTGTGATGAAGTGTAGGAAGCTGCTAAATGTAATGGAACCCCAGAAAAAAATGTGAGCAAGACAAAGGAAATCCTGAAAAAAAAAAGGAAGAGAACAGAAGTGAAGAATGGGAAGAGAACATCTCAAACCAAAGGTCAGCATGTTTTGTGTTTGGGAGGGAAGAACAGCTCCCATTGCATGAAACTTACCGTTCATAAAATAATAAGATTCTCAGAGGCAATGACTGCAATTTTTTTTTCCAGTTTTACCCCTTATACTCCTTATAACACATAGAACACACAGGCTGTCACTTGGCTGGGCTGAAAGAGCTGGGGGGAGAACAACACTTCTGTTTAATTTGGAAGAGAGGAATGTTTCTCTTAATCCTTTTTATTCATGATGCATCCTCTCCTCTCTTTTCCACTCCTCTCTGCTCCTTTCCTTACACAGTAAAGAGGAAGGAAAAGAGTCCAACAGAAAAGAGCAATCTAGTAGAACACGATGGGTATCAATGGCAAAAAAATATTCTTCATTTTATAGATATTTTATATAAAAAAAAATAAATATGAGGCAGATTCATCAGAAATTAGTGGGTTAGATAAGATCAGCAGAAAAAAAAATGCTACAGGCAAGTTCAATGAACATCATCCACTTTCAATGCAACAGTTGTGAATTACAGATGCTGAAGGCCTGGCCTATAACCTGTATGTAATGTGACTTTCAGGACTACACTCAGATTTTTTCAGCCCTCCCTACCTGCAGGAGGGTTGGCAATCAGCCTCCTGTTCTGAGAACTCATCTCCAAAGGCTCATTTGAGCATCAGTTGTCCTTAACTGGGACTTCCCAAATTTACATGGTGCTACTGGTGCTATTTCATCTTGGAACCGTAACTATCCTAAGCATGGGAATCAGCAGAACCTTGTGGGCAAACCTTAACACGTCAACAGAGCAGAGGGAAATGTCACTGCTCTCACATTACAGAAATGGCAAACTAAACTTCTGGCAAATAAATGGAAATTTTCCACCTGTAAACTTATGGCCTGGGACTTCATCATCCAAAATCAGCAAATATTATAATCTCTAAGTGCTTGGCCTATCCATCAGTGTCTAAGTATGGTTTATGTATCATAATAGATATATATTTTAAAAGAAGAATATAATCAGAACTTTTTATTACAGAATGAGTGGATATATCCCCACCTTAAACAGATTACTGTTTCATTTTTTTATTGATCCCTTTTGGCTGATAGTGATAAAAAGCAGGTCAGGTTCAAATGCAATTGCTCTGGCTGATGTTTTTACTTATACAGAGATGTAACATGAAGACTGCACGCTTCTCAGTCCATTTTTGGTGATGGTATCCACTTGCTCCTAACTAGATATGACCTTTTTTTCTAAGATCTCGATTTTAAATGACCAAACAGTAATATTTTCAATTTATTCAATAATGTTTTTGTTTTGTTTTGTTTTGTTTTGTTTTGTTTTTGGTTTTGTTTCTGTTTGTTTGTTTGTTTTGTTTAGGTGCATTTCACAGAATGCCTAAACATTGTGCAACATCAAATCTACAATTATCTCCTGCATGTTTTTACAACTGTTCCATGAGCTGTCTTTATCAATAATTTATTTATCAGTATTTTTCTTACTGAAGGAAAACCACAACTTTGGTGGTTAAAAGTATATCAATAAGAAATTAATTTGTTGCAGGAACTCATTGAAGAAAAAGAAATACAGATGGAAATAATAAATAGAAGCAGATCTCAAACCCAAGAGAGTGAATGCCTTGTTCCTCTGCAGTCAGCAGCACCTCTTGAAGGGCTTTTGACAGTCTCCAGGGGGGTTTCTTTTAGAGGGAGCACTGTAACTGAGCTGGAGAGTTAAAGAAACCCTTCCACTACCTATTTCTACGTAAATATAAATGGCATGTGAGGCATTTTTGACTGGTCACAGCTTCCATAGACCAAGCCCTGTTATCTGAAATACTCCAACCTGGTCTGAGAGCAGGCAAATAGCTGGATTGCAATCCATCATTGCAGGACACAATTCGTGCCATGCTGGGTCATAGGTTCAGGTGTTTGTCAAATAACACTATAAATCATTTTACACAGGAGCTCCTTTAAGGATAGGAACTGGGTGCAAAGTTGAGTCTGGGAAACCAGAAAACACATCTGCTTCATGCTGGGATTTAGGCACCCAGCTGCCAAAGGGTCCTGTGGCAATCCTAGGTAAAAAGAGACGCATATTAGTGGTGACCATAGAATATTAATTGAACTCAGTTCTGGGCAGGACTGTGGGTAGCAGCCTTTTTGTTGTTGTGGTTCATGTGGAAGTCTCATTTCTGATTCACTGTCAGAACCCAACCTGAGTGCAATGCTGTTCTGAACAAACACATTTCAGAGTGATCTTTCCCAACTATGTGTATAGATTCACTAACAAAATGCAGATCCCTGATATTGTATCATACAGATGCCAAAAATGTCTGGCTATGTATCTTGATGCTTCTCTTGTTTTATTTTTTGTTTTGGATGATTACATAAAGCAGTTTCCCTTTAACATCTGCTGCTGCCTCTAAATGATGGACTAGGTTCCAGACACAATTTCTGCAGGTAACCAGCTGTGATACCCTGCAGTGATTCATAATACTAAAGTGTTTATGGAGATTTTTGAATTTACATGTTTATGAAGTTTATAGTGTGACATAAGAGAAAATAATTGAATTTATGTTGTTTATTTTACTGCAGCCATGTCTCTGAAGTGCTCAGTACAGTAAATTAAGTTAGTAGATACTTCTCACTATATAGTTGCAAACCTCTACTCAACAGAAAATGTCTTGTGGAGAGAGAAGTATGTGAGATAAAGATTTTTTTACTCTAAAAGCCATTCACAATGAGTCTGTAATGCAATTTAGTCTTTGGATCTAAATTGTTAAAAAAAAAAATCAAGCAGAGAATGGTGTCTGTCTTTGTTACAGAATTAAGTATCCTTCTGGAAGTCAAAGATAAACTGCAAAAATGCCTCGCTGCATGAAAAAAAAAAAGTAACAGGTTCACTGGAGAAGATCCCAAGGCAGACTGCTGTCATAGGATTTTATTGTAATTCAATATCTTCTCATCCTGCCTGTCATAAGAAACACACTGAGACGAGGCATCTGTTTCTATGTGGGCAATAGAAACTATTGTGAGGGACTTTCTTTTGGCACAAGCTACACTGATTAGGTTCAGTAGGGTTGTTGAGGTCAGGACTGGCCCTCAGCTGTGCAAACCAATCGATTTTGGCAGCGTTGCTGAGTGTGTGACAGTAACTCAGTAGTTCTGAAAAGCACCATCCTATTTCTGGTGTTCTGGTGCAAATCAGGGACTTGGAGAAATTAGTGAACTATGAGGAGGTTTAAATTGTACTTTCTTTCCTCATTTTTCCTAATTCCTCCAACATCCTCAAAGTATGATCTAGTTTTGCCCAGGGTGGTGCTGGTTCCTTGGTAACATCTTTCCACAGGATGATCTGTGCTTCACTGGCACCCCTAATGGCATGGGAGAGCTGGGATTGCCACGCAGCAGGAGGGAGAGCCATGGGACATCCCCCAGGAGTGGGGTAACTTGACCCCTTCCCATCTGGGACCCTTTCACCTCCTGCTATAGGGGATTCTTTACCTCAGACTCCAGGCTGGACACCACATACTTTATTGGGTCCTTCCTCAAATATTCAAATAGGTCCTGTGTGCATGATAGGCTTTCAGAATTTGTCTTAGGTCTTTTCTGATAGGTTAGGAAATGCAAGAAACAGCCAACATCTGGATGGAACTATGAGAGGAAAGGTAGGCAGGGAGGGAGGGAGGGAGGGAGGGAGGGAGGGAGGGAGGGAGGGAGGGAGGAAGGAAGGAAGGAAGGAAGGAAGGAAGGAAGGAAGGAAGGAAGGAAGGAAGGAAGGAAGGAAGGAAGGAAGGAAGGAAGGAAGGAAGGAAGGAAGGAAGGAAGGAAGGAAGGAAGGAAGGAAGGAAGGAAGGAAGGAAGGAAGGAAGGAAGGAAGGAAGGAAGGAAGGAAGGAAGGAAGGAAGGAAGGAAGGAAGGAAGGGAAGGAAGGAAGGAAGGAAGGAAGGAAGGAAGGAAGGAAGGAAGGAAGGAAGGAAGGAAGGAAGGAAGGAAGGAAGGAAGGAAGGAAGGAAGGAAGGAAGGAAGGAAGGAAGGAAGGAAGGAAGGAAGGAAGGAAGGAAGGAAGGAAGGAAGGAAGGAAGGAAGGAAGGAAGGAAGGAAGGAAGGAAGGAAGGAAGGAAGGAAGGAAGGAAGGAAGGAAGGAAGGAAGGAAGGAAGGAAGGAAGGAAGGAAGGAAGGAAGGAAGGAAAGGAAGGAAGGAAGGAAGGAAGGAAGGAAGGAAGGAAGGAAGGAAGGAAGGAAGGAAGGAAGGAAGGAAGGAAGGAAGGAAGGAAGGAAGGAAGGAAGGAAGGAAGGAAGGAAGGAATCACAGTATCACAGTTCTGGATTTTGTGCTTGCAGAAGTGTAGAATCCAGTTTTGCTTTAGCAGCATCTGGACTTTTCAGAGGAAAGTTTGTACTAAACAATCACATCCACATGCTATTTTTCTGCTTAGTCTAGTTACCATTCTGTGGCTAGCCAAATTGCAAATAAAGATGGGAATGAAACAGTAGAAAGAACTAAAATTTAAATACAACTCTTGGTAATAAATATCAAAAGAACATTTTAGAAGCAGTTATGAGATTATAGAAGAGGAAAACTCAAGAGCCTGATATCGTGAAAAAAAAGAAACACAAAAAAAAAAAACCTCAAAAAAACAACCAAATAAAAGCAAGCAAAAGTTGAGCACTTCTCAAAAGCACTAGAAGTAAAAAATGGAATAGGAAAAAATTGCTCTTTGAAATTTTGATGATAAATAACAATTATATATAGATTAGCATAATATTACTGCAGTGAATTAAACTTCAACTCAACCAATTTATCTTTTTTAAAAACAACATGTTGTCTACATTCTACTTCTAGAAAATATTAGTTAAAATACATTGATAGCATATTTAAAATAATTTTGAATAATTTGGGCTTCCTGCTTCATGCTTTAAAGCATTTTCCTATAAAAAAAATATGTAGAACTTGACAGAAAATATCTAACATTCAATAATTTGTTTTTTGCTTGAAACTATAATTTAGTATTTAGTAGAGCATTAGATCCCTGTTATTAAATTCCATAAGATGACTCAGACATTCTGCAGAGAATAAACTTTTTCTCTGTTAAGTGTCTTAGGTTTTTAGAGTAATTTCTAGAGAACATAATTTATTAAGTCACTATTAAATTCTAAACTACTTCCCCACCAGGGTAAAAACAATTAACATGAGGCAGATTCTTCACTGCCTGGCTTCTCATGGAGAGTGAATGGAAAATTGTTTTGATGTGGCATTGTACACATATTTTCTATTTATTATATATTAGTGTAGAGGCCACAAAGTGCTTTCTTCTCTTTTTTTTTTTTTTCCTAAAACTCTTCATTTTCAGGCTCTGTAATAGTGACTCACACATGCTCTGTAACCATTTTATCATTTAAGTTGTGCTTCAGTGAGTTTTTTCAATAATTTATCAATGTCCTTTGTGTACTCAGGGACTCAGCTGTGCCCTCTCCTTCATTGCCTGTTCTGCCAAGGGAGGAAATGCTGGACACAATCCTTCATATCACACTCAAGTAGCTCCTATTAAGCATTGTTGGTGGCATACTCAATTAAAGTTCCTAGGAACTGGATTCCTTCCGGCTCACCTGACCTGACTTCCATGTGTTGAGCACTACATTTTTATGTTTGATTTTAGTTAACTAAATGTAATTTGGTCTAATACAAGGCAACAATTCAGCTTACAGTGCCTCTCTTGAGTGTATCGTGAATGCTGCTACAGGTCTTCTACAGAGCTAACTGGACTATGAGGCAAAGACTGTTTAGTAAAAAGAGACAATTGAAGCAGAGCATATCTAACTAATCTGAAATTGCCCATCCTACATGGAAAATATACATTTGGCACAGCCACATAAAATAGGGATCTTTATCTGAAAGGTAAGGGTCAGACTCAATACAAAAACATACTGGACTCTATTTTTTTTCTTTTGAAAGCAGTGTCATAAGCAAGAATTATTACTTTATGTTTTTGAGGAGGACTATAAATGTCTAGAATACGTGACAGCAAAGTCATTGTGGTGGCAAAAATAAAAAAAAAGGACAGAAAAATAACCTTCTGGAAAATGTCAGAGACTTGTGGCTTGATGTAACATTTTTAAATTAGTGTCATTGCAAAACAACAAGATTCCCCAAGAATTCTGGGTTCTCAGAACACTTTTGAGAAATCAACATCTCAAAGGCATTTAATAATATTTTATTAAAAAAAAAAAAAAAGAGCAAGAGCAGGTGTTTACATGACTCTATCTTAACATCCCTGCAGAATTAGCTACAGTTCTGAAAAAACAGACTAGTATGTCCTCCATTTCAGTTCTGATAGGCTGGTCAATAAGTTCTTAAATGGTATATTGGAAATGAGTATTTTTTTGAATAGTCTGTTCCTAAAGCAAAATTCCAGCTATGGATTAAAAGTCTCAGATCTGAGTTCTGGTTTGTTTTACAAAATTTATTGTGGAGAATAATTTAAAAGTAGACATTAATATCTAAAGAGAAAATGGGGTGCAATAAAAGATTTTATATACCTACAAATTACAAACAGGTAATGCCTTTAAGGTGTCTGTAAAGTAGGACAAACAAATTCTAATCAATTTTGTTTACACTTTCTCTGAAAAGGTGTCAAAGAATTTTATCTGCCACTAAGCACTCAGCAGACCAGTACATACATCCATGGCAAACTGTACACCATGGGTACATTTTCATGCTATAATTACCTCTAGAATATTCATACACAGGTCTGAGACAGGCAACTCTGACAGATTACCAGCAGACCTTGAGAGCTGCCAGCACAACTCCAAACAAAGACTGAAGCAGAATATTTTGAGGTGAAGACAAGCAGCTTTGCAGCCAGAAGAGAGAATCCAGCCCTCTTGGAGATCAGATGTAGGACCAAGCGCACATCTGGTGTGAATGAGGCAGGAGCAAGACAAAAAGCCATTTTTAGCCTGAGGATGGGCCATCTTGTCTTTTGGCTCTCAAAGGGCTGCAGGCACTACACATTTAAATGAACATTCAAGTGTTACTCAGCTTTGGTGTCTTTTCCATTCATACTTTTTGGTTATGCTTTTAAGGTATCTCCAAATTTTCATAAAATAAATTCCTGGATGAGAAGAGGATCCTAACGCTTAGTCTCAGGATGCAAGTGCTGGTGTTGAGTGTCCTAAGAAATGCCTGAAATTTGTGACACTGAGGGAAGAATTCAGGAATGCAGGACTGGAAGTGGCTGAACCTGTCAGGCAAGTGGCCTTTATTCCTGTTGACACGGGCTGAAATGGGACAGCCATTTTTCATATCCAAGAGTGGTATGTAACAAGAAATCAAACAACTTTACAAAAAATAAACAAAACAAGACCCAACAAAAATGTCTGCTGAAGGGAACAACCTGACAAGGTTTCTGCAATACACTGAACTCTGATACAGGACCGATGAATTTAAGATGGAAAAAGACAAATATGGGAGTGAACGGATGCATAAGCAGATGTGTTTACAGTGAGACAAAGAAATGCATTAGATAAAGAGAAAGCAGCACTTTGATAGAGCTAGGAGTAAAAAAAATCAGAGATAGAATTTTTCCAATCCCTTATTTTCTTTTGCCTTGGAAAAGCAGCTCTGCAACTATCCACTGTATTATCACACCTGCTTATTTAATTTTGTGAGTTGCATCATTTCACCCTTGATCTTTATCTTATTCTTTTTCATTTGTTGGAAAATCAAAAAATGCTATTTTGGTAGGAGACAGAATTGTGAACTATAAGAAAAAACATTGCTTGAGGAAATATCATTTTCTCACAGTCTGACTGTAAATTGGAAAGACCCAGTGAACTGCTGCCTATATATCTTACAGTGGAAGAATTTTTTTATTCAGATAAATTATTATACACAAATATATGTAAATGTATACATGTGTGTGTGTGTACATGTATACATGTGCACTTGCATAGATGGAAGGAAGCAGAGGATAAAGAGAAGTGATGCACCATTTAAGGAAAAGAAATGAAATCACACTGGGAAAAGCTCTCCAGTCTTATTAAATATTTATGTCCAGGCCTGTACAGGGACAGCTAAATCTGTTCAGGTAGAGAAAAATCTCATATCACCCTTTACCCCTCCAATTTCTTTACCTATGCTTGCACCCGGATTTCATAAAAAATGTTCTGTGGACATGAAATAACTGTCTGCTTCATTATCATGTAGGTTTTTTTTGAACCTGGGAAGAAAAGAAAAAATCCTACTGGAAAATCTTTACCTGTGGTATTTCTGGTCAACTGCAGATTAGGAAGTTCCATCGGTTTTTAAAGAAAGGTTCAGTTTATGATATTTAGTAACCTCCAGAGCCTCGAGTGAGTCAGATAAGCTCCAGATAAACATCTGACCTTTGTGGAGTTTATCCAACGTGAAGGAAAGCTATTGAAGTGCATCTATTGCTAATCCTGCACTTGTTCCAAGCAGGAAACTGTCATTGATGTTAATGTGTGCACTGAGTGAGATGAGATTATCCAACAGATACCCACAAAAAAGAAAAGGTAACAGCTTATGAATTAGAAGACACAACAGTGCCTTCTAAAAGGCACTAAAAAATTAGTTCTTAAGGTATGTCAGGCAGTTTGCTTTTTAAACTAGCAACATTACCATATAAAACTAAACTGATCAAATTATGAACTGAAAGTAAGCTTTTTTCTTTCAACATAAACATCAGCTTTCAAGATGCTTCCATGCGCAGGTACTTGCAAGATGTAATAGACAGAAAAAAATCACTAAAAAACCTTTCATACTTCATACACTTCTTGAGGTGCTGAAGTTAAAACTACTTTTCCTCTTGATAGAATAACACTATGTATTCTAGGGGTAGTTCCAGGGTACACTCAATTGGTCCATTTCTTTTTTATGCAAAACCAAAATTAATTACTCACAGAATCATAAAATAATTTGGATTGGAAGGAAGTTAAAGATCATTTGTTCCCAAGCACCCTATCAGGATCAGTGACACCTTCCACTGGATTAACTTACTCTGAGCCACATCCAGGGAACACTTCCAGGGAAGTATTCACCAGCACATGTAGGAAACAGCATGAAAACAGGTGTGAAACACCCCAGTCAGGAAAATTGGCTGGATGCTCTGCTACTCCCATGCCCACAACCCTGTGAAGCACCAAGAAGAGCAAACACAGCCCCTTCTCATGCCTCTCTTAAAGCTCCATTACTTCTTGATTTGTCCTTTGTGTCTTATACTGAAAGAAGTTCAAGGTGGAAAGCTGCAACAAGGGGCTTTGTATAATATGCAAAAGATCATATGAACCCCTCCCCACCACAGTTTATTGACATGAGTTGCAAATGCTGCCTTGCCCAGTCTGCAGTGATTACTGCCCTCCCTGTTCTTGGCCTTAGAAATTCACTGGGAATATCTACAGCATCTTAAATAATGTGGCCAGGAAGAATTCACTGAAATTTTACAAATCAGGCTATATTCCCCCAGTGTCAGTCTGCAGAAAATTAACAATGGTTTCAGAAAATCTAATGGAGGGAGATAAGCTATGAAAAGAGGCAACTCTCTAGAATTAATAATGCAGCTGCACCAATTTTTAGCAGCTGAAGATCCAGTCTTTTGCTTGTCTTCTTCCCTGATAAAGCTGTCTCTCTTTTAAAGATGAGAGAGTTTTCACCTTTTTTTTTGGTTATAATTTCTATGTTTCTGTCAGTGGGTTATTTTTTCATTGGAATGCAGAGCTGACCTCAGCTGAAAATTCACTGAAAGTCCTGCATGGCAATCCTTATCTACAGAATCCCAGCTAAAACTCCTGGCCTATGTATTTTCATTGTCCTCTCCATAACTCTGTTATAGTCATTATATTTTTGACAAAACACAATGAATGAACAATGCTAGAAATGTGAGTACATTTTTTTTCTCCCTTGAGAAAAATGAAACCTAGCCTGCCTCAAGTCTCCCTTGATGGAAAAAAGAGTTAATGCATTAAACATAGGACATAGTCCAGAATTTTAATAGGATCTTTAATCCACCAAGTTTGGGTATACAATTGTTAATATTTTGTTTTTCTTTATGGAATGTTTTATGCTTAGGATACTCCAAAAAATGAACATCTGGTATTAATAATTTTCCATCATAAAAAGCTGAACAAAACTGTGGCCTATTGTAGTTGGCAGATGGGTTACAAAAACAGGAAGAGAAAAAAGTCCATAAGATACAGCTAGATTAATCCACTGCAATGTAGATCCTGATTTAATTCAAACAATGCATAATGCATTGACTTCCAACAATAGGTTGCTATTGTGAGAAGTCTTTTCATAGTTAGACATATTCAGTAATAATTATTCATGTAAACAGGCTTTTTGTTTAAAATTAGTCAGTGAATTGTTTTGACTGGTGTGTCAGTTCCAGCCTTGATGGAAGACAGCACACGTGTGCTGTGAAGGAAGAACCTCAGAAAAGTGGAAACATGCTCCCCATTGGAGAAAGCTCTGGCACTGAGTTTGCTATACTTGGTTGCAAAAGGAGAAAGAGACTGTACAGAGTTGTTTTCTCTGTCACATGTCTCTGCCCCTGAAGAATTAGAGAGGGTCATCACAGAATCACAGAATGGTTTGGGTGTGCAGGAACCTTAAAGATCATCTCGTTCCAACCCCCCCTGCCATGGGCAGGGACACCTTCCACTACCCCAGGTTGCTCCAAATCCCATCAAACCTGGCCTTGAACACTTCCAGGGATGGAGCATTCACAACTTCTCTGGAAAACCTGTTCCAGTGCCTCACTGCCCTCTTTATCTGGGATGTCTTTGTGTGGGATGCCACCATTTGTCATCATACACAATTTGCTTGGGACAATTTGAATGAAGGGGAAATGACAAATAGCTATATTGTCACATCTTTCACTTGCAGAAGGCAGATGAGGTTGACTTGACTCATAGGTTGTCAGCTCTGCTAGATCATTAAATTTTGCTCTCTGTAAAGACTTGAGTGACTTAGTTTACAATTTCTTTTTCTTTCTTTCTTTCTTTCTTTCTTTCTTTCTTTCTTTCTTTCTTTCTTTCTTTCTTTCTTTCTTTCTTTCTTTCTTTCTTCTTTCTTTCTTTCTCTCTTTCTCTCTTTCTCTCTTTCTCTCTTTCTCTCTTTCTCTCTTTCTCTCTTTCTCTCTTTCTCTCTTTCTCTCTTTCTCTCTTTCTCTCTTTCTTTCTTTCTTTCTTTCTTTCTTTCTTTCTTTCTTTCTTTCTTTCTTTCTTTCTTTCTTTCTTTCTTTCTCTCTTTCTTTCTTTCTTTCCTTTTTTTTTCCCTTTTCTTTCTATCCCCTTATTTTATTCTTACCAAAAGGACAAAGATTTATTTTATCACTTACAACCATGTTCACCTGGAGTGACTCCAGGAAGTGAAATAGCTTTTCATGGGCATTTGTGTTACAGTAAATGACAAAAGTCTAAGTGTAGAGTTTTCACCCTGAACTAATCTGTTCTGACTTTACATGATGGACTTGGATGGTGTGAAGCAGAAACCTGTTCCATAAGAACTGAATTATTAATGAAATAATATTTTTTTCATTCTTTTGATCAGAAAAATGTTGAAATTTATTGTACGTTCCTTTCCTTTATAGTCATTCAAAAGAAAGAGAGACCTGGTCTAGTGGAAGGTGTCCTTGTACCCTGGAGTGTTCAGCATTAACTCTTTGTTATAAAAAGACCACTGTACTGGGTTTTCAGACATTTTCATGTGGGAGGGGGGGAAGACACAAACACAAATAGAAATAAGAATGTCTCAAAGTCACAAGGTGCCTCATGGAAATGAGGGCAAGCCCAGGTCCATCTTTCATGTGGTACCAACATCTAGGTCATGAAATTTGGATGCTGCTATTTCAAAGTATGGATGCAGTCGCACATCTGGGCTCTGGGCAGGCATTAAAAGGGTCAGACCACATCTTTCCTGATACTAGAGCAGCAAGTAATCAAAATCTCTTCCCCAGGACTCAGTTTTCTCAGTTCTGTACATAGCTATTTTGAATGATGTTAGCTAAGACATCCTGAATATCAAAGAAATAAAAATTACATTGTTTACTAATCAAATTATCCTCGCAAATTTGCATATTTTAGAAGTTATTATATGTGTTTCTTTTGCCTCCTTCCCATATTATTGCTTTTAGCATCCTGTTTATATTGGAAAAAAACACTGGAAGTGGGACTGTTTCTTGTTGCACAGCTCAGCTGCATCTGTTTCTGAATCCTAGTTAGTGCCTGGGTGTTGTCTTCCTGAAAAGAACAGTAAATTTTGCTGTTTGACAGCCTCCAGACTGAAATCTTCATGACCAAACACTGGTTCATGGATGGCAGCTTTAGCTGGAAGGTGTTAATTTAAACTAAAAAAAAAAAAAAAAAAAAAAGTTTTTTAAATTTTGGATTAAAATAACTGGGAATTGTAGAAATAAATTTAAAAAATATAAAACCCATAAATCCAGTTTTAGTTTATCCAAAAAAAAGGACACCATTGTTCAAAAGGACTCTAGTTTTCTGATATTTTTTCCTCATTTCAATGTGGGAAAAATTGCACACTTAATTTTTTAATTTTTTTAAATTGGTAGACAAGTTTGAAAATGCCCAATAAGTGGACAATACTTTTGGTGACTCCTCTTAGACATATCAGCTGTTTGAATCAAACAGTACCAAGTTTTTACCCTGGAGAGGCAGCTTTCTGTGCAGCTGCCATCCTTAAAGGATAATACTCTAAATCTCAGCCTATAATCACCTAGCAAAACCTATGCCATATGTAAATATGTAATTCGCATGAGATTGGCTCCCAAGGGAATTCCTATTAGAAGCATGAGCTGCATTGGGAGCGACAGCCTTTTTAGTGCCATTAAGGTAAATGAGATGGTAATGGGAAGTGCAGATTATACTAACTTCAATAATTTATTTTATACTTCCCATCAGGGTAGCTTTTACAAACAGCTAGTGTTAATTGAAATGTAAATGAATGATAAATTATGACAAAAAGGTATTAAAGAAAGGAAAACAGGGTGAAATAAAATGAATAAAACCAAGATTCTTGCAGCAGAGGAAAGAAAAACGGGTTGACATGTCAGTTAGATACCACAGAATGATGGGAAAACAAGAAAGCATGAAGAGAACAGCCTGTGTGAATATGAAGCACACACATGCACAGTACCAGTGCAGTCCTGCCTGCTGGTACTGAGCACACATGAGTGGCAGTGTGTCCTCAGTCTGTCTGTCTCTGCTGACCCACCGTCTGGGCTTTTCTGTGTACATCCCCTGACAGGAGGTTTGCAGCTCATGACATTGCTCTATGTCAGTGGAGCATGAACTACACCCTGACCCCTCTGAAAGACCTTGGCAAGGATTTTCAAGGGTAGTCAATGATTTTGGCTGCTTCAGAACTGCTTTATCATCATATTCCCTCTCAGGGTGTCCTAACAGGCAAGATTCAGGAAAGCATGTTGAGTTAAAGCATCAAAATGAGTCTTCTAAAATAATTAGCAGTTATGAAAAATCTTGATGTGTTCCACTGAAGGTGGCCCAGAATAACCCCCTTCCTAGTGTCATAGACATGCTTTCTTCCCACAGAAATGTAAAATAGGAAAACTTACCAGGCTGAGAAAATTTAATGGAAGTATGAATATGTTGACTTGTACTGTTGCAGATTAGTTACAGTACGTTACCATTTTTAAACTCTTTTAAGTTTTACCAACAGAGCCTGGAGAGTACAATTAAAGTGTTGGAAGGTTATAGATCCAGGCAGATACTGTCTACCATAATTAAACACATGCACCTCTGCAATTTCTGGAAATGTCTTTCCAAAAGTATCCCATGTACTTGAAGTAGCAATTGTCTATTTAAAGATTAAGGAAGTGCTGGGAATTTCAGAAAACATTTGTTTGGCTTAGTCATTACAATAAATGAGCATACTGTGCCTTCTATTCCTTTAGAAAGAGATAAATATACTCAAAACAGATTTGAAAACCAAAAGGCTGAAAAATCATTAAGTGTTCAATTAGAAATGCCTTTATTCAAAAATACCTGACCCAATGTAAGTCCAGAATGATTAAATATAAATTCATTTTTCATTATCAGCACCGTAAGATACATCAGTGTTAGAACTTTGGAAATGCTCTAAAGAATCTCTTAGATGTCATACCAGCTTCACTACAAGAGTGTCTGGACCTTATCTGGCAAATCTACAGAAACCTTCACTGCACAGAAGTGTGTTATCTCACAAACCCTTGGAGGTCAAACCTGATGGACAGAGTAGTGCATGCAATCAGATTTCTTTATGTCACACAAAGCAGCAAAGAAAGGTGAGCCATTACTCATTACTAACAAAACTCTGCATCTCTGGTAGAGACAAGAAGCTGACTGAACTGCCAGCAATCACCAAGATGATTCTTGAGGGAATATTCTCTCCTGAAAATATTCAGTACAATATTTTGATAAAGCCATGAAAAATAAAATTCTGGTGTGGAAACTGCAGCAGCAGCCGCAAAAGAAATGCCTTTGGCAAACAGCTCAAACTCATTCATGGTCAAAAAAACAAGACAAACATCATGTGGACATTGAAGCTGATGGATGACCCGATCAGAGTCATGAACAAGTGACAAATGCTTCTACATGCACTCTTTGTTGGGCTAGTTAGCCTGGGAATCTGTCAGGCCAAGGTATTTCTGTCACACCTCTGAAACGCAGGGAGGACAGATGGGTGAACTCAAACAACTGTGGTTTATCTCTCTGATGTACCATAAGGAGTCATGCAAGTAACTGGTGCCATCTCTATTTTATGTCCAAATGGAGAGTCTAGCAAACATCTTTCCTCTATTTCAGAAGACAGATAATCTCTCAGGGATGTTTTAAAACGCCTGGGGAGTCACTTTCACCAGGTTGCTCCTGACACTCCAAATCATGGTTCTTGTAAACATCAGCCTTGAACTGCCTTGATGGCTGTGACAGATGTCATTGTGCCCCCAGGGCCGGAGCAAATGGCTGAAGAGCAGCTGCTGAAGTGAAAATCTGGCAACCTGCAGGCAAATCAGCCTGTCAGATAAGAGCTCTCAGGGATGACAGGTGACATGGTAAACCTAACAGCCAGGGAGAAGACTCTCTCCTTCCAGACTACCAAGCAATATTAAGATGAAATAGACCACTTTTCCTTCTGACTCAGTACTTAAGAAGTATTTTCACCATTTTTATTTTACTGAAAGCTTCAACCTTTCCTCTTGGTCTGCAAATTGGGATGCTGAAGAGAAGTTTAAGGAAGGAGCAACATAACTGTTAACAGACTGAAAAAAAATTGATGACAAATGTGTTTGAGGAAAGAGGAAATTCTAGGGCCCAACAAATACTCTTGATTTTTGCCCCAGGTGATTCTGCTCTAACATTTTAGGTGTGAATATTTGGACTAAGGGGTAAACCCCAACTTTATCTTTCCATGAGTAATTCTAAACTTCTGCAATTATTATTTGAGTTCTCAAAGCTATTATCCTTCTCATGCCAGCATGGCTTTATTGCAGTTACTGACATTCAGAAACTTACAGGCAAGTCTTTCATGAACAAGGTATAAGCAATACTAAATAAGAACTTTCTTGACACAGAGGCTTCAACCTGAAGAATGTTTTTTAAAGAATGTTAAATACTCAAATTCTGTGTCTGAATTGCAAGAATATAATTCAATAATTGAGTTTTTTGGACAAAAATCAAAGAATCACAGAATCATTAAGGTTGGAAAAGATGTCTTAAGATCATCAGGTCCAAACATTAATCCTACACTGCCAGGTCCATCACTAAGCCGTGTCCCTAAGCATCATATCTACACATAATAACTGCAATAAAAATTGCTCAAACTCTGGGAAAAAAAATACAAAGAGGAGCAATTGTGATACTAGAGATAGCTACTGATATCACCACTTTTATTTTGCTCTATATTTTACCATATGTAATAAAATAATCCACTTTCAAATGAGAGAAAATGCTTAAGATCTATAGACAAAAGACACCTTGAGAGAAGGTTAGTCTTACAGCTCACCTGAAATGCCCAATGACTAGATCTCCATTACAATGGCCTGAAATCTATAGTGATGGGCTCTGCAGGCCTGTGAATAAGCAGGAACAACTACAAGTCATAATTAAAAGTTTCTCGAGACATAGTTAAATCAGTGATCTGCCCAGGCTCTTAAGTTCTGTGTGACTAATGAAAGAGAACATCAATAAATCGGTAACTGCCTCTTCTCACTGTGTAGTTACATGTCCTCTCCTGTAAAGCTTTCCTTCTATTTAAATCACATCATCTAATATTATAAAAAGTGATGCAAGATAAGTGGTTTGTTCCATCTCCAAAGGCATATTCCACTGTTAGTTTGCCCATTTACCCTTTTTAAGTTTTGTACTGAATATCTGAAATCAACAACTGATTAGGCTGTAACAAGTATTATGTCCACCTACTCATCACTTGGTACTATTTTTACCCTTCTAAGCCAAACTTGAATCTTTATTGTTCCACTATATCTGTTTGTACTTTTCACTTTCAACTCTTCATTTCATTCCAAGGACCCTTCAGTTTCCTTATAATTTTTTCTTGTGTTCTACCTTAATAAAAGTCCTCTTTATTTTCTGCAAAGTGATTCACTTATCATTTCTCTGTGAAAAAGAAAAAAGAATACTAGGTCACTTTGTCAAAAAATCTTAGCAGATATGCATAGAAGCTTAACTTTCAGCGTAATACATCATTTAGATGTATCACTACTTCCAAGACAAAATAACAATTTTTGTTTCCCATAATGATTTATAATTTTCATTACCTCTGCATAAAATTCTTAGTTATAAACCTCTGTAAATGTAGCTGAAAGGAATAGCACTGAAACCAGGCCATTTTTAAAAGATAATAATTTAGTGATTTGGTTAATTTCAATATTCAGTAAGTAACTTGATTGGAGGGAAAGTCTGAAGGAAGAACCTCTGAAAATGAATTGATATAACTTTGACACTAGATTTCTCACTTGTGTATTCACATCTAATTACAAGCAAGTCATTCTGCTTATTTTGCTTGTTTTTGAATAATGATAATACCCAAAAACTGAGGCCCAATACCAAATATCATGTTCCAAACAATGCACCCTTTTTAATTTTCCTTACCGTCATTGGTTGATTACTCAGCTTTGGCCTTGACCTTCCATAGCTGAGCAGAATGAAGGTGATAGAAAAGATATGAGGAAAGAGATGAGTAGTTCCTTTATTAAGGGATTATCCCATATGTTGCAATGTTTTCCATTAGCCTTCATTTCTTTCCTTTATTTCTTCTTAGATCTTTCTTTAAGGAGGATAAGTTTTACATATTTCATGCTGACTCTCCAGAAAATTCCAGAAATATCTCAGTAAGCAATTTATAAATGGCTTAAGGAAATGATCAGGGTGTATTTTCAGGTTTGTATAGGGTTACCTACTTTTCAAGACTTTTATGATGTTTACAGATAAATTGAAGTCTGGCATAAGTAGCAGTAAATTAAGTGCCCTAAATGTGGCTTTTAAAGTTTGATCAATTAATAGCTATAAAGCATTTTTCACTAGTCAGACTAAAGGTCTGTAAGTGCACAGAACAAAACACAGTAATTATTAATCCTTTATCCCACTGTATGTGGGAATATTGAAAAGATGTTTAGTCCAGGTACTCTAAATTATACAGCTCTATACTTCCAAATCCATCTCCCCCAGCCATAGCTCCATTAGCTTTGCTGATCTTTTCCTGTAATGAATTTGCTTTTCACTAGTTTGATGTAGGATGAAAACAAGGGGCTATACAATGTTTTTTACAGCTGTGTGCTTTGACACACAGAAGATATTTCAGCTCCCATAGTGACAGCATGCCATTCTGATGAAATAATGCAGCAGTCACTTAATAACATGGAAGGAACAGATACAACCTAAACATGCAAATATGGTAATTACCAACCTCAAACACAATTATCTCATGTGCTAGTACTCATAATGAGAACAATATTTCGGTACTGTTTTTTTTTTTTCCCAGAATCATGTGCAAAACACTCACTCTGTCTGTTTCCTGCCTTGTGGAAATTTGTCTCTCCCATAAAATTTCATTTTCTGTAATGACACAAAAAACACTGGTTCAGTGACCTTGGCAGCTCCTTCACAGGGCACATAACTTATGCTGTCTTTCCACCTTTATATGAATTGTGTGTCTCAACTCCCATGAGCTGATCAGAGGGACGTGCTCCAGCCCAACATATGCATGGTTGAGGATGCAATTACTGGAACAGCCTTTCTGAGCTGCCCAATGCAAGAGCAAGAGGTCGGATCCTCTGCGGGTCCAAAACCTGGTCCAGTTTCATAAGGGCACTGGTGTGATTTATGCTAGGAGAGAGTTTGTGCTGGCTTGTGTGTCTGTATCAAATTTGCTTTTATAATAAGACTCCTCTGAGATTTTATTCTTTAAAATAGTTAGCTGCTTGGTAGTTTGCTTTCTTTGGCTATGATAATGTGCTGGTTACTGCCCAGAGTTAAAAAGGTAAGAGAATACTGTTATGTGAATACAATATAACCTAAGGAGCAAATATAGTAGATTTGTTTCAAAGATTTGGGAAGTGTAAGTTAGGAGAAGTACGTAACAACAACAGTCTTCTTGTTTTGTGAAACATTTTATTAGATGAGATTGAGTGGTTCTTGTATTAATATTATCCCTGGCAATCAAGTACAAAATGTGACACATCATTAGATACTGGCATAAAAATTTATGTAAAAAATTATGTGGGCTCCTCAGAAGCAGAAATATTCATCAATCTGAGCAAAAGTTTTCTGCAAGATTTTTAGCCTCTTTTCCTTAGACTGTATGTTTGTTTGAACATTTCAGGCAAGACCTGGTTTCCTATACGCTCATAAGCACCCAGATTTTGAACTCAGTGGCCACATGCAGGGCACTCAGTTATTTCACATATCTGGTCTGCCACAGCTCAAACTCAGCTTTCTCTGGAGATCTCATGCTAAAACAGAATTATTAGCAGAAGCCTAAGAAAGAATTTTCAAACTATTCTTTCCTTGAAAGGGTCCAACTTAGATCTGTAGTTTTGTTTTTTCTTTTTGCTTTGATAATATACTTCAACATAGACATGAAAACCACTTGGACTGTCTGGCTTGTTTTGGATTTCATGCTAGGTATTGAGGCAGAATTGGCTTGCACACCAGACAAGTAATCTGTCACATGGGACAATGAACAAATGCAGACAGCAAAACAGACACAGCCCTTTGAGAGGTGGTATCAGCTACTGGAACAATGCATATTGTTAGTCATTTGTCATCTCCTGCTTGTAGGTCCTTGTTGATGTTTTATCGTGTGGGGATATATGAGAAATAAGTAGCTCTTTCTGTGAAAAGTGGCTCCAGCAAACTGTTGATGTTCTCCCACTTCCAGGCATGGTGGGAGAGTCAACCAATATTCATTAAAGCCTTGTCAGCCTCTCTGCTCAGTTCCCACTTTTCAGAGACTAAATGGCAAGATCAAGTCCCGCCTTGCCACCCTATTCCATCAGCTCTCAGAATAATTATCTTGCTGAGTTTCCAGTTTGATAAAACTAGACACATACTATGATTTGCTATTTTATTATTGAAATAACATTCACATGGTATTATGGATCAGTGACAATATCAAAAGTCATAAAATATACTTTTAGACATAAAAATAATCTGAACAACATATATACTCTGTTATCCATTTGTTTGTTGCACCAAGAATCTATGTAGCCCATTAATAAATAATAAAAAGTTGAAAAAAATTACAGATCATTAATAATTATATAGATAACAAAACTCAGTAATTTAACTCTCAGCCAGGATTATCCCCTTAATATCTACTGAAATTATTTTCAGTCTTCAACTCTCTTCTTGCAGCTGTGCTGTAAGAAACTCTACTGCTTTCATTGTATTATCCTTATTAAACTCTGTATGTCTGTAGCTCCATGCAGTAAAACTAACGAGTGCAAGACCCACTCAGATGAAATGAGAGAGTTCTTTCATCATGAGACTTGAATTTGACCCCATTTTTTTGAATGAGGACTGCTTCATGGCTTTTCCTATCAGAGAGGGCACGGTGAGGTTGGCTAGAAGCCAGGGTGAGGTTTCTCTCCCCCAAACTGGTGTGAGGGGAAGGAGAGAACAGAGCTGGGAACAGCGGGATGCCAGCAGGAGCTGCCAGCCAGTGCCACACTCTGCTTTGAGACCAAAGAGGTGTCAGAGGCTGACAGCTCAGGGTCCCTGAGCTCCACCACTGCTGCACAGGCAGGGACAGTGCCTGAAGCAGAAACCTGTGGGCTTGACCCAGGATAGGATTTTATTCAATATAATGAGAGAGAACATTGCATGACCACACATACCATGGAGGGTCAGTAATTTTTATGCCCAAATTTCGTTGCAGATTTTGGCCTAAGCCCTGCAGCTAACACTATTGAAGGCAGAACCCTGTGTCCCATTGAAACTAGTGATACTGTACCCACAGTAAATTAATCTAGTGCAAGCCTTCAGCCCCTAACCTGCTGTTCTTGAAAGGTAACTCTCAGCATTATTACTGTACCCCATTTTAAATTTTTCCATATAACATTTGAAAAGTGCTGTTTTTGCATTAGGTCTTACTGAAAATGGAAAAAAAAAATAAGTTTGAAAATGAGTCACTTTGAGACTATAAAATTAAAGGATAAATTAGATGAAATTCTTAATGCTTAATTATTTCAGGGCAATAGGATTCTCAGCACTACAATTAGAAATAATTTTGGTCTTTATTTTCTCTGTTTTCAAATCTTCCTTTTAGCTTCCCATAACAATATCTTTCTCCTACCTTGATTTGACAGCTTGCCTTTGGACCAGACTCTCGGTAAGTTTAGTAGAATTTTACTCCCTGATCATGGCCTTACCAAAGGTATTACATTGCATATCACAATGTTTTCATGTCCCACTTCTTCAGGTCATCCACAGTGTAGTTCATCTGAATAAATTTTGACATTTCCACTTAGGACCTCTTTCTAGTCTTGAAGAGAGATAAATCCTTGCACGGTCTGAAATTAGACTACTAAAGTAGGTCATGGGAATTATACTTATTCACTCATGCCTTTTCTCTCAGCTGACTACAAAGAAACCTGGGGTGGCTGGCTCAGTTGGAGGCACTACAGTGAAGATCTCTAAAGTTGAATGAGGTGAATCCCACCTCTGTTTCCTAATAAAGGCAAATTGTCAGTGACAATGGAAAGCCTGATCCTCACTTGTTTGGCCCCTTGTTCTGTTACCTGAATCTCTGCAGAATGACTATAAATATATTGCCACTGACTTTTTACAAGATTTGGGACAAATCTACTTATGCTACATCTGGCAATGGAAAATAATGTTTTATTACTCTTGCTCAGGTAAAAGACTAAATCACTCCCTTTGTTATAAAAGACCTACAAGTGTTTATCTGAACAGAAGACATTGATATTCTTTTATTCTTTTCTTGCAGCTGAGCAGCACACTGGGAAGCCCTGATGTGGAATTCACAGGGATCCCAAGAGCTACTTAGAAGCTTGATTTTCATCTAACTTTCTAAAAAAAAAAAAAAAACCCTCCAAAAATCTGAAACTAGGGTAAGGGAAGAAGGAAAAGAAAATGATGAATTATTTTGAAGAGCTTTGGATCCAAGCAGAGACTTGGCCTACTTTCATTATTTAATAGTCAGGAGAAGAATTTCCTCCCTCATGTATTTTTTTTTTTTAAAGAATACCATCCCCCTAAACACTATTTCATGCAGGTATTATTTCCAGCTTAGAAAATGAAATTGTTTGTTAAAATGAAAATATCAAAAGTTGACACATGGCTGAACTGTTTCTCTTTATCCAGGTAGACCTTGACAATTCTTTTACTTATTTAGGGAAGAGGCACCTAGGCTGGCTGGCAGATGCTGTTCAACTGCTTGTGGAGTGCCATCACTATTGTTTATATTACATTAAGTGGGCTATGCTAATCTCAAATTCCAGAACAGGGTAGAGTACCTCTGCTGAGGTCCTTACAAATATTGTGATAAAAAGGAGGATGGAAATACCTGAACTCCTGTTTTAAGTCCTTTGGTGAGGAGCTTTTCCTTTCTAAATTTTCCTAGGAGATGATTTTTATGGTTTCTGTGGTGCAGATATGTTTGTTCTTAAAAAGGAAAATGGCCTTGGAAACAATTTACATTGTAGACTATCAGGAGGTAACCATATAGCCAGTTTGATTTTGTGACCCACATACCCTGAAAGAGGAGTCTAGTCTGCATTTCCACTCCCTAAAGTCATAGAATCATAGAATGGTTCACATTGAAAGGTACCTTTAAAGGTCATCTAGTGCAATCCCCCCCACTGCAACTAGATCAGCTTGCTCAGCCCCCCATCCAAGCTGTCCCTGAATGTTTCCAGGGATGGGGCATCCACCACCTCTCTGAGCAATCTGGTCCAGTATTTCACCATCCTCAATGAAAAGATCGTAAAAAATTTCTTCCTTGTATCTAAACTAAATCTACCCACTTTGGGGTTTAAAACTTTATCCCTTGTTCTATTTCAACAGGCCATCCTGAAAAGTCTGTGCCCACTTCTTATAAGATCCCTTTCAGTATTCAAGCATTTCAGTATGTAAAGCCACAATGAGGGACCCTCAGAGTCTTCTCCAGGCCGAACAGCCCCAACTCTCTCAGCCTGTCCTCACAGGAGAGGTGCTCCATCCCTCTGACAGTGTTCATGGCCTCCTCTGAGCACAAGGCCCACACCTTTCCTCTGCTGAGGAGCCTGAACTGGACACAGCACTCCAGGTGGGGTCCCACGAGGGAAGGGCAGACAGAAACAATCCCCTCCCTCAGCCTGCTGGCCACGCTTCTGGTGCAGCCCAGGATACTGTTGGGTTTTTGGACTCCGAGTGCGCACTGCTGGCTCATCTCCAGCTTTTCATCCACCAGAGCCCCCAGATGCTTTCTCCCAGGGCTGCTCTCAGTGATTTCACCCGCCAGCCAGTGCTGGTACCTGTGGTTGCCTTGACCACAGTGCAGCACCTTGCACTTGGGCTTGTTGATCACTGGGTTCTCATGGGCCAACTTCTCAAGTTTGTCTAGATCCCTACGGATGGCATCCCATCCTTCTGTTGTGTCAACTGCATTGCACAAATTCATGTCATCTGCAAACTTGCTGAGGGTGCCCTAAGTCTCACTCTCTGTATCACTGATACAGGTATTAAAGAGCACCAGACCCCTGAGGGACACCACTCGCCACAGATCTCCACCTGGTTATTGAGCCACTTGCCACTACCCTCTGGATGTGACCGTGCAACCTTGCAAGTCATCCAAGTCTCCTTCATATTATTTATACCTCCTTTTGCAAATCCATCTTTGTCTGGCTTATTATTTTTCCCTTTCTTTCCATTAATAGAAGTATTAGTCATTTTGGGGAGTGGGAGAAGAATAGAATAGAATCTTGAAAATATGTTGCCACTGATTACACTTCCAAGTTGACAAAAAAGTGCTGTTCCCAAATTTAGAACTGTGCACTAGATTGCAAGGAGCAATGCACCATAAATTACTGTATTTATGACATACAATACAATATATAGACAATTTTCTGAAATTTCTGTGACAAGTGCACAAGAATTATTGAAAAAATACCACCCCATTAGGTACCAAATTCAATGGAAATTTACAGCCACCTCTGTTTCCACACCTGCAGGCATTAGTGTCAACACTATATTTCCCCTCCTCTCCCTGTCCTGAATGCTTCATACTGGTAGCTATAGTGTGAAATAATCAGCATTTGTCCATTAGGTAAATAGCTCTGTGTGTATGTGTGTGCTGAGGGCAAAGGTATTTTTTTTCTTTTTCTTCTTTTTTTTTTCTTTCCCAGTATTGTATGTCTGCGCACAGGTTTCCCAGGGGACCAGGGAAAAAGCCTGAATTAGGGAAAAGGGAGCTTGCTGCAATTTATGTGGAAGGAAGTCTTCTATTATGAATTTATTACATACAGCACCCCTGTAAGTGTGATTAAGACCACTGATATTTGTATCAGAGAGAGGTGATTTTCCCAATCTGTGTTTCTGCTTACATCTTGCATGACATAAATCCTGTGGTCCATGCAATAATAATGTGTCACCTCTGTAAATCAAACATTACATAAACTAGCAAACAGGAAGAAAAAAGAGACAGTAGCTAATCGAGAGCTAATTGTGCTTGACAAACTTCTCAGCCAGCATATGCTAATATTCCTAGTTAGGAGGTTGGGCTGGATCTTAGGAGACTTTGCCTGTAATATCTAATATCCAGTTCCTCACAGATGACTATGACTGGCTTTTAAAGGATCTGTTTAGGATGCTGAATTCATCTAGATGCTCCCAGAGCCAGTGTTTAGATTCTCAAAGACCACTATTCAGTCACTCCTGAAAGATTTCTATCATTTCAGATTTTTCCCATATAGCCTAAAGGTAATCACTACCAGGAACACTCAGACTTGCCTATGGTCATATAATTTTAGAGGGAACAGTAGGGTCTGAGTGTTTGATGCCTTGGATAATATGCCAAATGCCTTCTTTTTAGGGCCAGTAGTCAGACTTCATGGGATGCATCTGCTGGCTCTGACTGTGTATCTCCTATACCTAAAGGAAATTCAAAGTAGTCCTTTAGCATTTTTGCTACTTTTATAATGTCTGTTTTCCTGCTGCTCAGTTTTTTTTTTTTTTTCTTCTATTTTTTTCTTTTCTTTTTCCCCGAGTGAATTTGAAAGCATATCTTCTATACTTTGTCTAATCAACAAACTGGAATATTCTGTATAAGGCTCCCTAAATCCCTACTGCTAAAGCAATTCCAGTTTTCATGACACTATAAAAAATTCTGTGGACTAAAAGCATTGGAATAGAAGTCAGAGTTAAAGAATGAAGGGGATAGAGTTAGCTTAGGGAAATTTGGCTTTGTAAACCTGCACTGGGAACCCCACTACTGAAAAGACTTTGGAGTTAAGCTCTGTTTCCACCCAAAGCCAGGAGTAGTTGCTTTGTTGTAGGCACTTAAATTCTGTTCCTGAGAATTCTCTCTGTCTCTGAAAACAAACTAATTGTATTTCTGGATACAGTTATCAGGGTAAACACATGAAGGACTTTGAGATGATCAGAAGTCCTTGTGCTGCCTACATTTGAGGGAAAAAAAAAAAAAAAAAACCCCAAGCAAAATAAAACAAAAGCCCAATGACCCACCTAGAAAAGGTAGACTTAGATCTGTGATTTGATCAGGCCAACAATGATTATTATGTATGTGCCTCTGTATGGTACTACATTGAAAAATGGGTCTGATTATGCTCCATTTTGCTCCAACTAAGCTCTGGGTTTTTTTTTTTTTTTTTTTGGATGAAAAAAGAGAAGATTAATCTCAATGTTCTCTCAAGGTCAGCAAATGACTTTGGTCATGTATATCTAATATCTCTTTTCCAAGCATGAGTCTTTTATTCACATTACCCTTTTTCATTCTAAATGTTATGAGTCCAGTTTCCCTGAAGAAAACATTGTAAAATTAACTTTTTTCTCCCTGAATATGAAATCAAAACACAGCATAAAAACCTTATTTCTGTTCTTACAGACTAGTTGAGTCACTGTCCTATACTTTGTTCTATATAACACCAGTGTGTTGAGTAGCACGACCTAGGTCTTTCCAGATGAGTATAACCAAAAGATGTAAATGTTAGCCCTAACGGAAATACATTACAGGGAAAGAAAAATAAATTAAGTTACCAGATAATACAACACAATTTATTTCCTCCAGAGAGCATATTTTCAGTGCAGATTTTATTTTAATAAACTTGTCTCATACAATATTTCCCAGTACCACTTCACTTTCAATCCAACTTTAAATACATAACAGCTTTGGAAAATAAATGATCATTTACCTAATGCAACTTGAAGATTCAGCTCAGACTCAAGACTACTGATTAGTGTTCTCATTTGCAAAAGATGATGGGTCTGTATCTGACAAATTTTGAGACAAAATACTTATCTGCCTCTTGTATCACAGACTTAGGTTTATTTTTGTCTCTTCTTGTGTTCCCGTCCTGTGGCAACTGAATAAACTTACTGTAAACCTCACAGGGCCTGAATAAATCACTAGGGCTAAGTTTTGTAACATAACAAGTTAAATAAATAAAATAAAGGAAGAAGATTGTGTCTGGCAATGAAGGATTTGCTGAAGGGTAATAAATAACAATTGCATACCTTCAGGATCCATTTGGTAAAGAAAGTTATCTTTAATACAAAGATTATTCTCCCTCTGTTTTGAGACTGCCCTAAAGCCAACAGGGAGTAGCCTGTTTTCTACCATCAGCTATCATTACATAAGGTCATAAAATATGTCACAATCATAAAATATGGTTGAGATAATTTAAATGGCAAGAAGTTATCTTTCTCTTAGCAACACACCACATATACTCTTCTGATAACGCTTCTGGCATCTGAGCCAAAAGAAACCATGCTCAGGTGTGAAGCACCATTCATCTAGAAAGCTCAGGTTTTGCCACTGCAAATAATTTAGGAGCCTTCATGAAGAATAACTAAAACCTACCCTTTTTCTGTGGCTGTAGTATATATTTAAGGCTGCATCTCCTACATTCTGGAGGAATAGCTTTGGGTTTTCTGCACGTTACAATTAGCATAAGTCCCTTCTGATGAGTTAAGTCCTTTTGTCTCTGCAAGATATCCCAGAAACATTAACTGTCCAAGCAGGCAGGATCCCTGACTGAAAGGAAAATTGAAACAAAATAATAAAATTAATATCTCTTTGGTTTTGCTGGCTGGGTTGTACAATGTAACTAAAAGCATGCTATTGGAGGAGTAAAGAAAAAGAAGTGGGAAGGGAGGGAAAAGCAAAAACTCTTTTTGGATAAGTGTGTAAATCAGAAGGTTAAGGAAAAAAACCCATGATAACATGACAGGCAAATCCATAAAACTATTAACCTGCTTGAAAAGTGAATTTGACCTCGATATATTCCATGAAACAAAATATGTTCTCTCAGTATTGTCATCCTTGGAGATTAATACAAAGGATTTGTTAATTTGTTACTCACTGAGGCACCTGTAGACGAATGTGCAGAGAATGCAGCTGACTGCACTTCTGTTTTGTCACTCTACCTGCTCATGATGACCCCTGATTTAGTAATCATGGAATCAGAGGAACAATTTATTAATCTTTCATGTGTAATCAGAATAACAAAGCAAGATGCCTTAATTGCCACCAGTGACTATTGCATGCTGGTATTTGAACTTACAGAAATTCCTATAAAACATTTTGAGTTTTCTTGGGAAAATGTGATGTAATTGCAGGACCTGATCAGTAGAAGCTCCTGAGAATCCAGCTAGGAAGATGCAAAGTAGCATTTCTAGTTTTATGTGCTATTTGAACATGTTTTATACAAGTTTATTATGTACTGTATTTTTTGGTGGTACCATTCCTCCACCTGTGATAAAAACAGAGAAAAGGAGTACAAGATCTCCTGGAGGCAGCAGTGTTCCTATGAGATTCAGTGCTATAACTGATATTAATGTGTTTACAGAGCTTATCAGTTACAATGAGCTTAGCTGGCTTCAGCAGTAGAAATGACACCTTAGAACTTGTTTGTGTTCTTCCACAAGGACATCCTGATCATAGAACAGTTTTATTGGAAGGGACCTTTAAATGTCATCTAGCTCCAACCCCCCTGACTTGAACAGGGACATCTTCAACTAAACCAGGTAGCTCAGAGACCCTGATGGAGGAAAGTTTCCCTGCATTTGGGAGAATGTGTTGTTTCCATCAGTGGAATGTAATAAGTTGGATGTAGAAAATTGCTTCAATGCCATCCCCATCACTTGCACTGATGTCAGAAAAAGGGTACAGCAGGGAATGGGTGACATGATCCATACTGTGGAAAAAATACTTCCTCAGAGCAGGGATTGCAATCAGTTTTGCTCAGGCAAGTAAATATTAGGAAGATGCAGAGCTTATTTTTTCTAAATGTAATTGGCTTTACAAAAAAATCAATCTTATTAATAACTTCTACCATCTAGCACAGGGCTGAAGGAGGGTACCAGCACTGCTGAGATCTTTGTAAAGGTGTGGACACTATTCCTCTGCACCGCTCAGATCAGGGTTACCTCATCAGTCCCTTTGAGATCTCATCTCCACATATGACAGACTATGACAGAGGTCATGGGGAACATGGGCTTCAACAGCATCCTACTGCCTTTTTTGGGATATTAGTTTAATCAAGCTCTCATTTCCCTTTTTTCTAACTTTAAAATCTCAGTTGATTTCCTTTTTGAATTTGGTTTTAAAAATGGAAGTAGAAATAGAGCTAAAAAACCCCAACCAAATTATCAAGCAAACTGAAAAATCCAGCAATAAATCCCAGTCTCTTCCTCTGTCAGTCTTGTTAATTGTCACTCTATATAATAGGTTCCTCTTCTGCTAAAGGTTATTAAGAAGGATGCTGAAGCCAGACACACTTACAGTCTGGTATTTTATTAGAGTTTACACTGTGAGATTTTCATCTAGGCTCTCACACAAGGGACTCCCTCTGTTCACTGGTCCATAATGACTGACCTACATATCTCTGCTGACCAGGGTTTTGCTGGATGACTGCATTACCCAGCAGAATTTGACTCCCCACGCTATATTCATTTGTCACAGCAATTAAATCCATGTGTTGATTTATTGAGTGCAGGCCTGGTGTGAAATGTAGGAATGCACAGGACTCTTTCTTCTCTTTCTGCCATTACCTCTGCCTGAATGGCATTTGGCTGTCTTGTTGTTTTCAACTTACCTAGATTTACTTTTGTCTTTTAGCGACAAATAATGACCACATCCCTTAATTTTGTAATGTCTCATTTTTCCCCTCCTCTTTCTTTCTAATTTATAAACGTTAGATTCATTAATGTTATGCCTTGCCTTTACTGTCCAGCATGGAATTTATTCCATCCCTCGACTGCCATTTTGTTATGAAGATTTGAGAAAGACCCTGTAACCCTGGCTGAAGATCCAAGTTGGAAGTGAGTATACAGAACTCCAAAAGTTAATACAGTTCCAATATATCTTTAATTAGCTTATCAATAAATGCATGATCACTGTGTCTTTTGAAAATTAGGAATTGTAAATGGCTTCCTCACAGAGGCCATGGGGTATACCTTTAGATAAAAATGGCTAATTGGCAAATTAACAATGAAAGAGAGGAAATTGAGGGCTAAAAGTCATCTGATATTTTGGGTGCAAATCAGGTAATCTGTGTATGTAGTCGGAAAACAGGGATGGAAAGAATCTGGAGAGTGAACATGTACTGAAACCTTTAACAAAATATTCACCCATGGTCACAGCAATTATGGCAAGGCACAGGAATGGCCTGACACCCCAAATCAGTCAGTATGTAACTCATAGAATCATAGAGCCATCAGAGAATGGCTTCAGATAGAAGGCATCTTCAAAGATCATTTTATTCCAAATCCCTGCCATGGGCAGGGACACCTTCCACTCTCCTAGGTTGTTCCAAGCCCCATCCAACTTGGCCTTGAACACTTCCATAGATAAGGCAAAATTCTCTGGGGCAGCCTGTTTCAGTGTCTCAGCACCCTCCAGAGCCTTCTCTTTTCCAGATTGAACAGATCCAGCTCTCTCAGACTGTCTTCATGGGAGAGGTTTTTCAGCACTGTGGCTTTTTTCTGGACTCGTTCCAACAGGTCCATGTTTTTCTTTTATATTACTCGAGGAAATGCAAAGCTTTTTTTCTTGGCAGTCAGATCTGAAAAAGGACTTAATCTGAAGAGTTTGAGTTCAGTGATTGTCTTCATATATTTGTTTCAGCCTCCTCTCCAGCCTTCCTGGTGACCAAGCTGTGCATGCAATGGAGTATTTTACATTACTGTGAGTCAGGAGGCAGAAGTTTTGCCACAGATGGGTCTGAACGGTCCAGTCCTAAGGTGATGTACACTGGTTCCTTGGGAGAAACAGAGTTCTCCTCTTTTAATGCATGCCTGCTGAGTCAGGTACTACAGCAAACCTTTGACCATTTCTCTTTGTAGTTCAGCCCTGGAGTAGGCAAGAGCAGTCCTGCTCTATATTCTTCTTTGCAGTACAAAATCTACATGGTTGTAATGTTCCCTAAGAACTTGCACAACAACGGCTCAGTTCCTTCATGAAACCAAGAAATCCTAGTCCATGGTTTCCCCTGCAGGAGAAAACCTTCAAAGAAGCGAGAGACAGAAGAGTATAATATTCTGAAAAGAGCAAGTTATCCCTGTCATTCTGTGCATACCCAGATGCCAAAACAGGGGACTTCAAGCCTCTATCACAACAAGATGATTTTGTGACTCTCAGTGAATATTTTTACTATTTTAGTGTTGCATTAAATGCAGACAAACAGTTGAAGAGGATTGAGGTTTATTTCAAGCCTTTGCTGTCATATAATTTTTTAGATATAGGAACTCTGTGGTTCCCTTCAGAAATGGGCTTGGGGCAATGAACAGAATGCACTAAGATGTTTTAGAGTAGCCTTGGGAAAAATGTCCCAGTACTGGCAAAAGGAAGGATCTAGAGCAACTTTCCAGTCTGCTTCATCTTGATGGTGTCCACTGGATCCCATGATGTTGTGGCCTTTTTGGGAGACTGACTTTTCCCCCTCTGTAATGTGATCTCAGACAGGTTTCAGTGGCATCGGCACACTGGAACACCAGGAACATGAATCAAGACAATTGATTTTATGAAGGAATGTACTTCACATATGCTTAAGACACAGAATGAAACCAATAATACATTTTCTTGATTATTTGGCACAATACACACACAGTGTGTGGGGTTGACACAACAGCACAGAATTAAGAAAGTTTATAATATATAGGAAACCTCTTATTTGCTTCAAGTACTGAAGATCAAAGTATTTATAAACAGCAAGTTCACGTTCTTCCTTTCCACAAAAAAATTGTCAATATTTATATTAATTTTCTTTTTTAAATTCTTCCCCTTGGGATGACCTTACACCTTGTCACAATAAAAAAAAAAAAAAAAAAAAAAAAAAAAAAAAAAAAAAAAAAAAAAGCAGTAACATTTGTAATTTAATAAATTATATATTTATAAATAACTATCTATAACTATCTCAAATCACCCCCTGTACAAGAAGAGATCCCCAATGTAATTTCTCTCCACAGAGAGAGTCAGACAAGCAGGATGAAAAGGATAGCAAGGAGGGGTTTCCTTGGCAACATGTGCTTGAAAGGATTCAGAAATTCTCCCTTTCTCCTAAGACTCATTTTTGTATCATATTTGTATCATTTTTGTATTTTTTTAATGTTTGTTTGTTTTTTTTCCTCCTACACAGTTTTGGGTGAAAGGGAGGCAGGACTGTGAGTCAGACCACTGAACCTGTTCCTTCCATGCTGCCAGAAGCAGTTGCAGACATCTGACATGGGATTTGGACTCTGTTAGGGCTTTTAAATGGCTCCTGATTATGATGGACTTTGCCAGCTCTTGAGTGAAAAGCAAACTCTCCTTGATGTGTTCAGTATCAGCATTCACTGTTAGTCCTACTTAGAGTCACTCACCCACAGGGTTTTGGGTTTTTTTCCCATATTTTCCTTTTCTTTCCTTGTCTAAGCCAAGAAATGAGGTAGGAACATTAGATCAAATAAGTAGCTTAGCATAATTCAAAGATTTTAGATGATCCAGGTTAATTTCACCTGATTTCAGATACCTGAATGAAAAATGCCACCAGATCATTCCACCAGAGTGGAATGACTGTACATTCCCATTGATCTGGCAAACACCAAGAGTAATTCAAATCTCTTTTGGGTTGTTTTGTCTTGTGCAGGCACAGTCCAGGTATAGGATCATAGAATCATAGAATCATTAAGATTGGAAATGATCCTCAAAATCACCATGTTAAGACTTTTCTGTTCAGCCAGGGATGATAGAAAGACTATGCCTCTGTCTTAGGTATCTCACTGTGTATCTGAAGACCTTGGAGACTCTCTGTTACCATGAAAACACCTCAAAGAACAGAAGAGTGCAAACTTACGTCAGCTTCCAATCAGTCCTGCAATAACAACTCTGCTTTTCTTTCTAATAATTCCTCCAGATTTCCAAATCAAACAAAAAATTATCTGATAGTTTCAGGCTTCAGTTTTTTTCCGGTCTTTGAAACTACTCCAGACTTACACCAGAGAACTGAAATGAGCTAATTAAACCTACAGACAGTGTTGAATGAAGTGCAGAGCCAGGAGCTGGGCTCAATGACCCTGGGGAGTCTTTCCCAACTCAGCATATTCTGTGATTCTATGATATGAGATTTTGGTCCCTTTGAAGTCCATGGGAAACTGCCATCCTGTTGAGTAAAGTTTTCATTCATAGATGTAAAAGACTTCTCTTGAATGGGGAATAAACTGATTGATCTGTTATGGGTGAGGAAGGCCACAGTAATATTCTTTTACCATTGGTGTTCCATTTATTAAAGTGTGTTCTCAATGCTGCATCAGTTTTCAGTCCAGGCTGGTTTACAAAGTTTCATAGGAGAGTCATCTCAAAGAAACCTTGGGAAGGCAATTGAGGGCTGATACTCCTTCCTGTATGTAGGCTATAGGATGTGCATGGTAGTTGTTAAATTGTGTGGCCTAGGCTTCTGTTCCCTATGAAATATTCTAACAAACTTAATAGCAATGCTATTTTGTGAAAGAACATTGCGTGTGGATGCAATCCAACATTTACAGTCACTGGCCTAGTAATAACCTGCAGTTCTTTTATACTGGACACAGCCTCTTTCTTTGGAGTCCTATGACAGCTTTTTGTCATTAGACAGAATAAAAAAGGACATCAATAAAAGCAAAGTTTGGGATAACAGATTTTCATTTATTAAAAAAAAAAAGGGAAAAAAATTATCACATATAAAGGGCCAAAGAAAGGCAGCTTGGGGTTTGGATGAATTAATTTCAATATTGGAGTCAAGGAGGGGAGCTCTGTGACCTTTAGTAGGCAGGAAGTCAGGAGATGAGAGAGTCATAGAAGACCCTGTGAAATAGAGATGGGAAATACAGACTTTCAATGAGAAACAGACTGGGCCACAGGGCAAGAGGTCTTATTTACTCTCTCTGAGCTTTGATCTCTTTGAATTTAATATCTGGGGTATCATACAAAGCAATATGAAGCTTACACTCTCCTTTTGCTTATTTGGAGACAGATTATTTGGTCTTAGAAAGTAATTAGGGTGTTTTGGTGACCGCACTTTTCTGTAAAAGCTATTCCACAAATTCACTTGTTTTCATAGTAATTAATTTGAACAAACTGCAGAAACAAGTTTTAATACATCTGCAATTCCCACTTGAATAAAGCAAATTGCATTTTTACATCAGAGGACAGATCAGTGACTCTTTCTTCTGGATGCACTAGAATCGTGAAAATAGAAACTCACTGGGAACCTTGCAAGGCCTCAACTTCTGATTTGTTTAACCATAATTGCATATTTATAAATTAGAACAGACTTTTCTAATTAATTTTGTATCATGCAAATAGCACTGGTTAGCAACAACCTGCCGTATTAGTAAAATCCTTGGCAAGAACATAGAAGTCTGGAGTCACATTCAGTTTGAAGGGAAATGAAAGGCAGCCAGAGCAGTGACTTGCCTTTTGTTTCACTCCTGAGAAGTAATTACCAACTCCAAAATACAAGGATAAAAGCCTTTCAATAAACTGACACCTTCTGCACATTAAGCCCCCAGAATGTTTTTAATTCTGTCAAGCACAAAGGAGATGAGAAAAAAAAAAATGCAATTTCCAGTCAAAGTAACGGAAGAATATTCCTTGGCAAAAAAAGGTGGTTATGATGGACTTCCTTTGTGCCTAAGCAGTCAGCATATGGAACAGTGCACAGCTCCATCCTAAGATGTGAACAATTATCTTTGGTGACTCTAGATGCTCACGTCTTTCTGCAAACAAACTGCTTTGATTTTGTAGGCAGGACATCATTTGAGTATGAACTGGCAGCAATGACACAGAATTTATGGGAAATCCATAAACCACAGCATCTGTAAACCAGGCAGGATGTCTCAAGGGGCATTAAATGCCTGTGTTTAGGTAACTGAAACCTTCCCTTGATCTCTACAAGTCCATTGTACTTGGTCTTTATTCTGCCTGAGATCAAGCAGCTTATAAATCCCTTCTGTTTTTATAAGGAAAATCTTGTTATGGCATCCAGTTGTCGGAGCTGGAAACTGTTTTTAGTGTAATTAATGTATTAACCTTGTAAGAAGAAATACTACCAATCCTTTTAGACCAGACATTTTACTATACAATTACTGATTTAGACAAACTCTAGTAATTTGCCCCTTTTCTTGTTATGTTTTTATCCTTGGCCTTGCAGTGTCTCCCTGACTGCCAAGGTCAGTGTTACCTGCATTTCCCAAGGATTGTGATGAGTTACCAATATCTCAGGTTCTCCACCCATCTTTACATTATGCCTATAGTGAGGAAGTTCTTACTCCATAATCTGGGGAGCTTCCTGGCTATACTTTGATGCTTTATTAACACAGTCTGCTTTTTAAAATTGCTTTCAAGAAAAAGCAAAGCTTCACCATCACCTTCTCCCACTACAATTAACATGAAGACATGATATGTTTTTTGCAATGACTACTCAGGTTTGCTAGACCTTTCCACAAGGACATTCAGAGATGAACCAAAATTATTTAGGCTAAAACAATTTGGGCAATACTCATCTGACAGTTGGGGAAATATTATTACACCTAAAACAGGCTAAAATCAGCTCAGACTGAGACTAGGCTGGATAAATCCTTGTTCCAGCCTTCGTGAGTTCTTCAGTGTTGTACAAGATGTCATCACCTAAGTGAAGTAGCTGGAGCTGTCATACAGTGCCACAGCCTGTGTGTACTCTGAAACCCCTTCCAAGCCAAGGGTTTAGCTATGGGTTCCTCTTCTGGAACTGCTTATTGGGGTCTTTTCAAATATCTCTGAGAATAATGAAATAGTTTAAGAGGATATTTTGGTGTGGAAGATATTTCAGTGAAAACGTAGCTAAACGGGAGGGAGTATCCTCTCAGTTTTTCCATGGACACAAAGGTTTCTCTTGGGTTGTGACCTCTCTTTGTACTTTGCATTCTTACCTTGTATAAACAATAAAATTAAAGTGAGGACTGTCCTACACTCCCAGGGCAATGCTGCAGTGTGCTGCCTGGACATTAGGAAGATCACCAAAATCAGTGGCCTGACTACTTCAGCCAACATCTTTTCTCCTCAGAAATATGAAAATTAATTAAAGAGTTAAAAAAGAAATCCTTAATTTTTTTCTCTCTCAGAGAAAAAATGAAATTTTGTACAGAAAAGTATTTTTGCACACTTTTATGGCTGATGCCCCATCTTCACTGTGGGATTTCCAATTATTTTTAAATTTTTTATCTTTAGTGATAGCACAAATCTGTGAGGACATGTAACACAGGCAAACAAATCTCAGTTTTATTCCTGGAGGAACAATGAGAGTAAATGAATTCCCTGTGACCAACATTAGTCACATCAGTTGGGGTTCTGTTGGCAGGCATCCAAATATTGCAGTAATGATGGTGGAATAATAACTTATAAAGAGCACAATCATACAAATTATTGGAACTAATACCTCTCTTGTCAATGTCATTTGCTTGAAGAGTAGCAGATGACTGTGAAGGATGTTTGTAATGCAGATCCCAAATGCAAAGAGGAGTTTGGAACAGTTGTTGCAAACTACTAAGAAATCTAGGATTTAAAAAAGCAACTACTGTCTATTTTTATTTTTTTTTTGGCAAAGAAAATCTATGGGCTTCTGGAGCTATAAAATCTTATTCACAGTCAATGTAAATCAGTGTCATTGAAGTGCACTGGCCCTCAGGAAACACATGTATTTGATGAAAACTGAGAAAAACTAAAAAATTCAGTGGAGTTGGGATGCTATAAATGCCAGCTGAGAATATGGCCAATATTGTTCCATTCTTGTCCTATTGCTAACAAGCAACATTAGAAACAGTATCTGCCATTTCTGTGACCATGTGCAAAGTGACAGTGGCAAAACCTTATCCCGCACTTGAATTTTTTTCGGTTCCATTATGGCAATTTCTGCATTCAATATTGGAATTCTCAGTTTTAATGTATTTGCTTACATGAAATGCAAGTTGTAATTAAATTTCAGCCTGCTTAATTGTGCCTTCATTTATATAAATTAGAAAAAGAGATATAATAATAAAAAAAAAACAACACCTTTCATTTTCATTTCCCTCTCAATATTGCATCTGAATTAATAGTTAAATAAGAGAAAACAAAATATTTTTTTTAAGAATCAGTGTTAATTAGCTTTTCCCAGCCTGGGAAGGATATGTTGCCACAGAGTATGTATCACTTGCTTCACAAAGACAAAATGCTTCAATAAAATGTTTTTCTGCCCAGGGAGTGAGAAATGAGCACTGGCTTAGCAAAGCAGAATTCAAAGATTTTGCTTCATCCTGCTCATTACGGGTAATTGGAGCCAGCTCTGAGAAGGGATATGAGCTTTTAAGGTCAGACTTGGGTAGAATTAAGGCACCTGAATCCAAAAGGATGTAGAACATTCCTTTACTTGGACTTAAGACATTTGAATTGATGGAATTGAATTTGTAGTAAACCATATTAGTTTTTAGACACCAGGCAGTCTCATGTTCTGGTGGGCACTCTCAGACCCTCAGGAACACACTAATACAATACATGGATAAAGTTGTGGATAACAGGCTGGTTACCACACTGTCTTCCCAGAAGTGGGCTTGCCCATGGGCACTGCTCTCCTCAAAGGATGCAAAACTCATGGCATGCTGTTTGCTAGAGGTGGTGTTAAAGGGAAATACTGGTTGCTCTGTATTTCTTCCTTTGAAATTTTGCCTGTGGGAATTCCCAGAATCACAGAATGGCTTGCGTGGGAAGGGACCTTAAAGACCACCAAGATGCAACCTTGTATTATCTTAATATCTATCTCAATACCTTGTACTATCTTAATACCTTGAAGGTATTAAGAAGAAATTCTTTACTGTGAGGGTGGTGAGGCTCTGGCACAGATTGGCACAGAAGTTGTGAATTCTCGATCCCTGGAAGCATTTAATGCCAGGGTGGATGGGGCTTGGAGCAGCCTGGTCTGCTGGAAGGTGTCCCTGCCCACATCAGCAGGGTTGGAACTGGATGATCTTGAAGGTCCCTTGCAACCCAAACCATTCTATGATTCTATGATCTTATGATTCTCTGATTCTCTGATTCTGATTCTCTGAAGGGGCATATAGGTACAAATTTTCTTGATGGAGAAAAAGCAAAATTATTTCAAATGCTGAGAAAGATATGAATATTCAATCAGCATTAACTGAGCTCTAGGTGATATTTCTTTTAATTGTGTATTCATTGCTATCACTGTGACAATTCTGGATATTTTGGGTATCCTCGTAAATCACCAGTAGCATATTAAACCAACCTGCATGTCGTCTGAGCACAAGCTGAGGACTTCAGCAGACTGTTGCTTCCTTGCAGTGGTGTCTGAAATGAAGGAAGTTTGTGTTGATATTAGCCACGAGAGAAGGTAAAGGTGAAGCTGGTTGTAAAGAACAAGTGGGACAGAAGGGCCTCACAGCAGTAAGGCACGACTGGCTCATGGTCTCTGTAACAAACCTCAAGCAGATGGTTCCCTGTGCTGTGGGGATTGTCCTAGGAATAAGACATTGCCAGGAAAGAGTTTTTGATCCTAACAAAGGAGCACACACTGCAGGCACTGCTTTGTGCAGGCACTGCTAGCTCTGCTTTCTGAAAGGTTTTCTTGCCTTCCTCATTACACTGGAAACTGATAGGGACACTTGAGAGCAAACCAGCACCATGCACAGATGTAGCTACTTCAGATGCAAAGCATACAGGGACTGCATCTTTGAATGGTTCCTTTGTATTAACACTGACCCGATTTGTCTGCAACAAGAATGGCTCATTCAGCATTGCACAGGGCTGGCATTTCCCTAGGCTGACACACACAGCATCTCCAGCAAAGTCTGTGTGCCAGGGCTGCCTCCCAGAAGTAAGGCCTAATGGTGGACCCTTACTTAAATCCATCATATTCTGTCTCATTCTTTTTCCATGTGGAAAGGTGATTGTACACAAAACAATTTGGGAAAGAATCTGAAGTTGTCCTATATCTTGTATGATGTGTGGGCATAGTGCAGGAATACACAAGACAGCCCGTGCAGGGGATATTCCAGGGAGCATCTCTGTTCCCAGGAACACCCTTTGGAACTATTTACCTCAGCAGGAAGATATGGCTGGAAAACCAAGATGGAGCCCTCTCTTCACTGACAGAAAGCAGAAAAAGTTGTTATTCACTCAGTGGTCACTCACCGGTTAAAGAATGAAGCAGAAGGATTAATTAGTCTTGACTCTCAAATAAAATACATTTTCTTGGGTTTGGGGTATGGCAAAGGCATTTTTAATTGTCCAGCTACATTTGAAGGTGACTCAAGTTGACAACTATTCATACTAACCTTTAAAAATCTGGGCGTACATGAAAAATGGGAATAACCCACATTCTCCCCTGTTTATTTGTTTCATATTAAAGTATCACAGTAAGGAGAATAAAAAGTTGAATCAAATCCTTCTTAACATAGACTTTTCCAAGAAAATCTTCTAAGGGGAAATACAAGGGTTGGGAAGGGAATGAAATGCAGCCCTTTATAAACCCTGAGATTCTGTTTCTTAAAGAATGCTCACTAATTCTCCAAGTCTGAGATTCAGAAAGCAGAGTTTCTATCTCCATTCTACACCCTATAATTGTGTTTTTCTGGGCTGGATGGTTTGGGGTGTTCTGCTGCAGAGGTGCCTTTGACAGAGCAGTGCAATGTTGCAACCAAGAAGCAATGTAGCTATACTAGAACTCAATGTCCCATTTGCTTTTTGGGATAATACATAGTCTCATCCTAGCTTTGGAAGTGTTATTTCATTTTTCCAGGTCTTTAGTTTTCCATTCTTGAATATCTTTTTTTTAATATATGCTATTTGTGAATCACTGATGCAAATCACTCTTTTGCTGTTGTAGTTCCTATTATCAAGCAATATATTGTATCAATAGACCAACTGAATTATACATTTAATAATCTATTGTGAATATTCATATTATGATTGGACTCTAATACTTCAATCAAGGGAATAATTTTGTGACAGCCATAAATTTTCTCCATATATTTTTTAAAAAGGCTAGCAAAAAAAAAAAAAAAAAAAACTTTGGAGCCAAAATGTAAGTAAATTTGCTGTAATTTTTTCTCCATTTTTAACATGTAAAAATCCTGTCACTAAAGGAAGAAGTACAATCAAACAGGATCCAGGATCAAGCAGACTTGAGAATAGCAGCTTCAGTTGCTGGTCAGATTTATCTTTGATCCACCAGCTGAGGCATTCCTAATCAAAATGTTCAGAATCCTTTTAAGCCTTTATCACTATTCATGAAGGAGAAGTCATTGCACGTGCAAAATTAGAATTACCTACTTGATAAGCCTGTGATAAAAGTGTAGCTGACTACAGCAGAGCAGCAGCTCTTGCACCTGAGAGATAAGTCAGACTCAAGAAAGAAATGCCTATTTCTTTCCCCTGGTTTGGAAGGTCAAGAAGAGGGAGAATTTGGGTGTGATACATTTTTCTCTAACAATGGGTGTATGTCTTCTTGTTTTGCTGAAATACATACTGGCAAAGAAAATGGATCACTTCTGAACCAATAGTTTGCTAGTATTCATGATAGAAATTTATTTATTATTTAGGATCATGTGAAAAATATTTTTTCATAAGTTTTTACTGATGAAATAACAGAATTTGATGTGAGGTTGGAACATTTAACAAGTACATTGAAATAAATCTGCTGGGGTTGACTTTCTTCCTTGTTTTTTTGTTCTTTTTTATTTTTGTTTTCAGGAATGATAACTATCACATATATGGACTTATCACTGATAAGTCTACCTGCACAGTGTTTAAAATCAGACAAAATATTGCATCTGGCCAGAAAAACATGTTCAGCCATTGCTGGCCAGCACCCTCAGTTCCTTTTCCAGTGGAAGCTTTCCAGACACTCTTCTCCCAAGCTGCAGAATTGCATAGGGGTTTTGCAAGTTTAGTGCAGGAACTGGCACTTCCTTGAAAATATAATCAATCAAATATAGCCTTTTAAATCAATATATTTCAATATGTGGTTATTTGGTGATTGAGATTGTAAAGACATAAAGTACACTACACAATTTTAATCAGATTTTTATTTAGGACTCCCATGAAGTGAGAACAGGTTCTGCCCCTTTGACCTGATTATCACCTTTTCCATATCAGTCAAAAACTGAAGAGATTCCTCTGTGAACTTCATCTGAGTTTTAAGAACTTCATTAACTCCGGGAATATTTGTATCTCGCATAACCAATTATCTTAGATGAGCAACCTTATCAAAAGCTTTTTGAAAATCAAAGTTAAACCCTGTGGTTGCACAACTCACTGTAGCAGGAATGACTTCAGAAAAGTGTTATCTGTTTCTTTGCTCTGCACATTCCATCCTGATACATGTGGAAATATGATGGCTATCATCAATAGCTTTTTATCTCTCTCTATTATAAAAGAAATAAACAAAGAACTCTGGTGTTAAAAAAATATGTAAATTTCTTACTCTGGTCTCTGCCTCCCCAGAGCTTCTATATTGGTCTGAAATATTGGGTGTTTTTTTCTTTTTTTCATCTTTTGTCCATTAAAATGTTTTGGGAGAACCACCTGTGGTTATTTAGCTAAATTAAAGTCAAATCCTATGGTGTAACTCAGTGATGAATGAGGAGTAAGTGAAAAAAGCAAAATGCTTCACTGGATAAAAAAAAAAAAAAAGAAATAATAAATATTGGAGAAATAATTTAACTAATTAGATTTTATGTATCCTGTCTAACAATATAGTGATCATAGTTAAGTCTCAGCAATATTTTTCTTTCCAGTCTAGAGTGTTAATTCAACAGATAACAATTTCCTTCTTTCAATTACTGACACCATAAATGTCTGCCCTCTCATCCACCTGGCTATCATCGCACCTTACTGTTTCTCTTTTCTGCTGTTACTTTTCTATAAATTCAAAGTGACCTTGACTGTCCTTTTTAAATTTTATTAGAATGCTTTAAATTTTTAGTGTCCCTCAAACTGTTTCTTTCCTTGTTTTGAGTACTTGACTTGTTACTGTCTTGAAGTAAATGTGAATGAACTACAGGATCATTTTAACTGAGATGCATTGACACAGTATTTTTACTACACTTCTGACCTTTAAAAGGGCCATGGGAGCATTAGGTTCTCTCTTGCTCTCTGAGAAGTTGAGAGGGCACTTCAGTTTTATTATCTTTCTTTGAAAGGTATTTTCTCATAACAGAAATAGATTTGAGCTGATTAAACCTAGTCATACTGGAAGATTTTCACCACGTTGTTTGTATATCTTTCCTGTAAAATTATGATTTACATACTTTTGGGACAAGGAAGAATTTATCCTTCAAGATTTGAAGGGACAACAGTGGTAGTGTCCTGTGTTTTTTCAACAGTAGAGTCTAATTTAATAGACTCATAGACTTTACTCCTCATAGCATGACAAAGATGTCTTGAGATGTGTAGAATGAAGATTTTTGTGAGGAATTTCTACCAAATATCTGGTTTCCAAGGACCCTGAGCCATACAGCAATCCTGTGTTCATCTAGTTATTAACAATCTTATTCTGCTATTCAAAACACATGCTGTGAATAGCCACACAAAATGAACAGGGATCAAAGAGCAGCTGGTCTCCTCATAACTCTGAAACCTAAGGACTGCCAGGTGGATCAAAATGCTCTTGGTAGAGTCCGAATTGTTCCCAGGATCCTCCCACACCAGAGAGAGGAAGTCTATTAGCAGAAGCTACAGGGCTGAAATGTCCTCTTTTTTTTTTACCTTTTTCCTAGTAAACCCCCTTGAAAATAGAAAATTTTTTACTACACTGATAAGTCAGAAGCCTTGGTCAAAGAGTATATTAAAACTGCTTTTCTCTTTAGCAAAGTGATTCTTTAAGCCACTGATTTAATATCTGGATGTCTCAGTTCCAAGAGATTCCTGGTTTCTAATATACAAATATTATTGATGGTAATAAGAGGAGACTGAGGGGAGAACTCTACAATCCACAGCTTCCTCACGAGGGGAAGCAGAGGCAGAACTGATCTCTTCTCTCTGGCCACCAGTGACAGGACCTGAGGGAATGGCTGGAGCTGCGTCAGGGGAGGCTGAGGTTGGGTAATAGGAAAGCGTTTCTGCCCCAGACAGTGGCTGGGCACTGAACAGGCTCCCCAGGGAAATGTTCACAGCACCAGCCTGACAGAGCTCTCAGGCACATGGTGGCATCCTTGGGATGCTCTGCAGAAGGACAGAAGCTGGACTCGGTGATCCTTCTGGGTGCTTTCCAACTCAGTATATTCTGTGATTCTGTGATTAGTGGGAAGAGACTTTCCACCCCTACTAACACAGAATGATCTCTACTTTTATACAGAAAAGCATCTTGAGAGTTAATTTATGCCTGGAAACCACCAGTCTCAGAGACTGTCGACTAAAATCCCAGAAACAAACATGAGACTGAGAATTTTATTAGCAAAATTTTTGGAGCCTTTACTTCATCTACCTACACTCTCACCATGCTATGAGTTGCATGGAAGTCTTAGTTCTAACTCCCTCATTACCCCTCAAATTTAAATGCTTTGAAAGATTCAGTTCATCAACCCAAAATGCAATCAGCTCAGCCAGCTAAGTGAACACAACAGAGAAATCTATATCATTTGCCATGCAAGGAAGAAACACTGAGATTGATTCATTAGAGTCTGTCTTTCTTATGCTAACCTGCTCAATCAGAAAGCACATCCTGTTGAAAATTTAAAGGACTTCCTGATAACTTAATAACAATGTGGGAGCAGAACCTCTCTGTCAGCAGGTTTAACTCCGTAGTTTTCCATTAGCTTTGAATTCCCTGGTATAAATCACTCTTCTAAATTCCTCAAATGTTAGAAGCAGAGGGTCTTGAGTCATGAAATCACTTATATCTGGTCATGCCTTCCCTCAAGGGGCAAAAAAACAAACCAGGCAAAAGCAAACAAACTAACTAAATTAATTCTGCTGCAGTATCTTTAGCATGAATGGGCAACAAATGCAGTCTGGAGGTACCACAGATCATAATCTATCACTATCAGGATAATTTATTTCCAGATTTTCTACACTGCAGATCAGAATAAAGAGAGAAATCTCAAATGTACAAAGGATTATTTGTGCACCTGCTACCTTTAGTAAAAGTCTCAGCATTAATTTACAAACCCCAGACTTCTATTTGGAGATAGGAATTTACCTAACTGTCTATCCTCAAAGATTTCTGCTCAGTTAATGAAGTGTGAATGGGTTTCAGAGAGGAGCACAGGGCTTTTTGTATTCAAGTTCTCCATGAATAAAACACTCTGGTCCAGATAAATGGACATTCTAATTTAAAGATGCAGTTACTTGTGTTGGATCATCAGGCCTACATCCTTCCACCTCAGAAAAAAAAAAAAATACTACCATGAGTTGTGAACTGTTCTTTTAATGCATGAACTGGTGGTTGAGTGTTACTGATTCACCAAAGAGCCTCTTCCCTAGAGCATCACTCCAGGGGCTGTCTGAGTCTAAGTGAAAGTAATAGTGCAGTTACTGTGAGTAACAGACACTTGCAGCAGTGTATGCTAGCCCTCTTATATGTCTCACTGAATGCTCCTGGACTGTGCAAACAGTAGAATTTCTATAACCTTATTAGTCAGACTTCAGATGCCTTACACATGACTTTTATCTATATTAACAATTTAATACTGACAGTAGTTGAAAGTTTTATTTTCTTTAGACTTCCTATATTGCATATTCAATTATTAAATTTATATATATATCAATTTTTAGGGTTTTTTGTGTTTTTTATTTTATTTCATTTTTAATTTTTTAAAATTTTTTTTTTAATTTTATTTGTTTGGGGTTTAACTACTGCAATGTAATTGGTGATCTTCAAATGATAGTTCCTTCTGAGCCTCCCTCCTACAGGCATTTCCCATTTAGCACAGTCAGTTAAAATTTAGCTCAGAATCAAGGTGCTTCAATGCAAAACTCTGTACACAGGAGTCTATATATAAGCAAGATGTCTAAGTTCCCATTTCAGAACTAGTTTGCTGATTAACCAGGATGGACTTGATTTTTTTCCCCTTTTTTTTTCCTCCCTAAACACAGATATTTAGTTCCATTTGCGAGATCAGTGTATTTAAGGCATCCATTTAAATGCTTTATATATAGATCTGCTGTGAGATTTGCAACCAGGAGTGGAACTCTGTCCTTTCAATCCAGGGCAGAGTGAACTTCTATGCACTGTTCAGACACCTACAGGTAGATATCTATATGTAAGAATCTTTAACTGGAGCTGAACTCCATCCTGGCTCTACAGTAAAAGCAACAGAGAAAAGCTGCATCTTTACCTAAGATGGGATCAGGTTTTGTGTTCTTCTGAAAAGAAGACAAATTTTCTTACCCAATCCCCAAGTGCTTTACATCCACATATGGATTTTCCCAAGAAGTCAGGAAGGATTTTTACATGGCTGTTATGGTGAAGCAGTTAAGTTGAAGAGTCCTCTGAAAATAAAAATATGTTGAATTCAATAGGATTCAGTTTATATGATTAGAAGTTATTGTGGTTTAAACCCAGCCATCAGCCAAGCCCCAGCAGCTGCTCGCTCACACTCCCACCAGTGGGATTGAGGGGAGAATTGGAAGGGTAAAAGCTGAAGAACTCATGGGTTGAGATAAAGACAGTTTAATAGGGAAAGAAAAAGAAATCACACAAACAAAGAAAAACAAATAATTAATTCCCTGCTTCCCATGTGCAGGCAGGTGTTCAGCCACCTCCAGGAGAGCAGAGCCCCATCATGTGTAACTATGACTTGGTAAGAGATTCCATCATAAAAAGACAACCTCTGCTTCCTCATTCTTCCCCCATTTTATACACTGAACCTGATGTCACTGAATATCCCTTTGGTCAGTTTGGGTCACCTGTCCTGGCTGTGTCTCTTCCCAACCTCCCCTGAACCCCCAGTTTCCTCCCCAACGTGGCTGCACAAAAAGCAGAAAAGGCCTTGGCTCTGTGTGGGCCCTGCTCAGCAATAACAAAAACATCTCTGTATTATCAACACAAATCCAAAACACAGCCCCATACCAGCCACCATGAAGAAAATTAACTCCACCCCAGCTGAAACCAGCACATATGCCCACCAGATATTCTTTGCACATATGTGTAAAAAATGAGCAGGGAAATGGAAAGGTTTGACTTGGCTCTGGATTTTGTATTGTTTGGTTTTAATCCAATAGTTTATAAAAAGGTTGTCTGAAGCATAAACCTGTTTATTAAACATTTGCTGCTTTCCCTGTGCACTTGAATCCATATTTTATGTTAAAGGTGAGTTTGTTTCAGAGCTGCAAAAGCAAAGCTATTGCTTTAGACATCGTAAAGCACCCGGTTAAGCACGAGCCACACATCATTAAGATTTGGTAGCATTCTGCATGTGCGCATCATCTGAAAAGCTAAATTAGAATTGAACAAACAAAACAAGCAAACAAACATCAACAACCAAAAAAAGATAATAAAACCTGAGGTGTAGGTTTTAGCAATTTAAGTCTCGTTCATCTTCAAACAGACTTAATGTGCTGTATTACAATCCAGCCAAATTACTTTCAGATCAGCATGAAAACAAATTCAGGTGCACAATGAGCTTAATTATGCTACAGAGAAAAGCATCACTAATAGCAGAAGGGGGCACTAGAAACTAGCTACTATATTTTCTGAATTTGTTTCTTCTTTTGCAATCACCTTAATATTTATGATATGTATTAAATAAATGCATGCACATAGTCTCATTTATTAATTAATTGCCTTTGCACTCTTTCCCAAGTTCTTACTGGATGTACTGGGATGTGCATCCCACCTTCAACCTTTACCTTTTGTGACTGGTGTTACTCAGCTGCTCTAAAGTTGCATAAGAGTTGGCCACTTCAGCAGGCCCAGCAGGGGTACTTGAACCCTATAGCAGTTTCCTTTTAGCAAAATGTGAAAGCAAGCTTGCATTATGAAGAAATAAAGAATTGCTTTCCAAATGAAGCATTATCTCTTAACCCCTTAGAGGAACAAAAGCACTTGGAGCAAAGTACAAGACCAGCTGAAGGGGTGAAAGTTGAGTACCTGCAGCAGCATCCATACCTTATTGGAACTTCCCTTCAAAGAATCTGGAAAGTTCTCTAGAAGCAAGAAGGATCACTATCTCCTCTCAGTATAAACATCTCTGTCTTTCCCATGGTAAAAAGATCCTTTTTGCCTGTTATATTCAACTAGTTTCACTGAAGAACTTTAATTATTCCAAGAGCTTTGTCATTTTCAGTTTCCTTTGATTGCAAGTATGATCTTAGGAAAGAAAACTTTTCCAAACAAAAGGTATTTAGAAAACAGTGGCTATCCTGTTATCCTAGCTAGTTTAGAGTTACAGCTGTATGGGCTTTTAATCTTGGTAATTATTTCAATTTCTTTGGCTTCACTCAATTTTGGTATTCTCTGGTCCATCATCATTCAAACACAAAAACAGGGAACTCTTTTTAGAGCCAAAGTAAGGCCCTCTAACTTGAAAATCTCTGTGCAATACAGTTTCTCTATGTTTTTTTTTTTTTTCTTTGCTAATTTTACATGTCAAAGGATTCTTCCCTTCCTTTGAAAAACCACAGACCTTTTCATGGGTCAACAGGTTTTAAAGCCAGAGATACCTTTTTCTATTTATTGTCTTCTGCCATCTGTTAGCTAAAGGAAGATGTTCTATCCAAAATGGCAACACAAGCTAAATTTCATATTTTGACATATTTTGCTTGGAACATTGTCTCATGTAAGGTGCCTGTGCCCATGGCAGGGGGGGTTGGAAGTAAATGATATTTAAAGTCCTTTCCAACTCAAACCCTTCTAGGGTTCTATGATTTCTGACTCTTTATCTCAAATTTTCCATTATTAAATTTAAAGCTATTATGCTTTTCTTTTGAAGAAACACTCAGAAATCTTTACCTTTCCCAAGTGTCCTGAAATGAAATGAGAAAGGGAAGAAAATGTGCTTTAAAAATTTATATTGAGGGGTTATGGTGGATGACCCCACAATTAGAGGTTAAGAAAATGCTACAGTCATGTTGTCCTTTTAATGGAGGTTCTAATTCAGATTTTTTTTTGTCCCTATGTAGAAGCAGGTACACAGGGACTCTGAAATGGATGCACGCAGGATCTGCTAAATGTGTTTCTAATTGTCTGATTTTAATAATTGATAATATAGACAGAGCTCACAAATTTTTCTTTTATAGAAAGAATAATTGTGCCTGAGTTTTGCCTAGTCAGAAATTAAATGTGTGAAGTCCTCCAAGGACCAGCATATATATGCCATGAAAGATCAATCCTCTTGATAAGAAGGAGTTAGAATATGCAATAACTTTTATTTATTTTGGACTTTAGTGGCATTCAAAGAGCTAAAGCAGGGCTGGTGAGCCATGGTGACAGGTGATGGTCATTCTCTTCCCCATAAGGAAGCAGTAGAAGCTGTTGCCTACCCTCAGTCTTGCATCCTTTTGCCCTCATCTGAAAGCTCAGAACAGGACCTCTGGCATTCCAGGCTACTCCCTCTAAGGTGATCTACCTTTCTTTTGTGCAGACCTCTCTTTTATCCCCTTTCTTTCTGTCTCCTGCACCTCAGGGAAGCAAAGAAGAGGCAGAAACAACTGCTTCAGATTTCTCCTATTTTCTACTCCAATTTGCTGGAAGAAGAAGGATTTTTCAAGGACTGAGAGTAGCAAAGGGCACAGGGCATATAAGTGATGTCTTAGGAGAATATAAGATCCTTAAATTTGGAGAAAAAAATAGCTTTGAAGGGAGGTGAGGTGAAAGCTGCATGTTGGGGGAATCTTCCAAGAAACAGAGGTCAGAGGGAATCAGAAGGAAAAGAGATGCATTTATGCTGAAATATGATGGATGAACAAGATGAGACACTGAGCAAGAGAATGAAGGAAAGAAAGAAATAACAGACAACTGTGAGTGTGTAAAATTCTTAGTCTGTGCTTTAGAAGTTGAATAATTATGATTAAAAAATGTATCATAATCTTTACATATTTATAGAAAAAAGAGATTAAACTCATGGGCCAAAAATTAGGAAGAGTCTAGAAAATTAATAGAAGAAAAGAACTGTGGAATACAGTAATAACTTTTTTCTTTCTTCTGGATTTCCAGAAGAAGATATAAATGTGCAAAAAGTAACTGATAACAGGAAGCAATAATTTTAGCCAAGATGATTTATGTTTGCAGAAGTCAGGGTTAGGTTTGAATAGAAACCCATCAAAATCTAGATCAGTATTGTGTCAAAGGGCTGTGGATTAAGGTTCAGTGAACTCCATCTGTTGAGAAGCCTGATGAGAAGTGTTTTGGTTCAGCAAACAAACCATAACCCGGACTTATGAAGTTCTTATTGTGACTGAGACAGAAAGAAAGGTACTTTCACAACATTCTGGATGCAGTCAAGTGTCCACAGGCAATTTGGAGTATTCACTGTTACCACCTTGACTCCCCTGCAGCGAGAATTGGTGAGGAGTTGAGAAGGGCAACCACTGAGAAAAAAAAAAAAACCTCCTGAATGTTTTCCATGCTACTTGCTAGACCCAAAGATAATTTTGCAGGTCCCTCTTTCCTGGCATTATTTTTCTGGGGTGAGCAGTAAGACATCACCTTTCAAGAGGCAAAGGGAAGCTCTTTTGTCCCAGTATTCTTCTGTGTGGGTTTGCAAGACTGTGCTCTTGGATCATCAAATAGATGTGCAATGAATACTCAGGAGATGGATTGGGTTCTTCTGGGCTTATTTTGCTTTGTAAAGATGCTCTTATATACTAGCCTAGACAATACAAATAATACTGTGCTGGCAAATCTTCTGTGACTTTCTCAAGTGTGCCTGCATTGAATGCTATTTTGTGTTTGAAATCACAAGCTTTTATCTCTCATTTGAAGGCACAGCAGCCTTTAATGTGTGTGGTCAGGTGCCTTCAATTGCTTTCTTTCAAAGCAGAGAATCAGCACTCCAGAAAACGAGACACAATTCCTATTTATGGGAATAACTCTGGATGAAAATGACTTCTCTGTTGTATTTCTGTACTAAAACTGGCTTCATGAAAAGATTTCTCTCCCCACTCACATCCCCTTCCAAGGAAATCAAAGAACTTCAGTGAAGCACAGGAAGCTGGATGCCAAATTAAAAAAGAAAAAATAGTTGTCACTATCATGGCCATCATCCTTAATTTTGTAAAAATCATAGGCAAAAGCTAACCATGAAATTAAGAAATCAGAATACAATCCACAATGGTTAATTTAAATGCAACATTGGCTCAGGAAAATGCTTTTCCAGTAGTGAGAAAGTCTGTGTGAAATTACAGAAATGTAATAAATGGCACTGGTAAATGCACAGATTCTGATTGTGAGGATAAATGGCAGTGATGTAAAATATGATCCTAAAATGTGGATTAAAAAATAGCTATCATATTATGGCAGAAATTGATGATATTTGAAATTATTCGTTTATGACAATTTAATAGCCATTAAAGCAAATCTAGAAATAAAACAGTGCTGGAAATATATTTGTGTTATATTAAAGACATGCTCATAAGAAGTTTGTGAAGGGTTACTAAGTGGTTAATCAATTGCAGAAGACTGTTCCAGAATTTCTTCTTTCTCATTTATATTATACCCTCAATAGACCATTATGATCCTTAGATCAAAAAGATCTTTAGATCATTGGTTTCTTTTTTGAGATAGTATCCTTTTTTCCATTCCTGAATTAGTCCCAGAGGCTGATGGTCTTACAAAGCTGAGCACAGAGAATTGTCACTTTGATACATTGTCATAGACTCTATAAATAATTACCCTATATTTTCAAATAAGGAGTCACTTAAAACAAAAGACTTCATGCTTCCATTAAAAAATGAACATATTCTATAATGAAAATTCAATATTTTATTCAAGAAATGTATGAACAAAGAAGACCAACATATCTCTTGTAAATGTATATTTCTTAACAAAAGTGCTTCTTGATCATGGATCTTAATAGCAATATTCCTTTTATATAATTCATTACCATGTAGGACTGAGAAAAATTCTGTCATTTTATCTCCTCAAAGGATGAATATGGATAATGTGAAGCAACTGTGGGAAAAAAAAAAGGTCTTTCCTTTTATCAGAGGATGACATTTATGTAGACATAACAAAGACTTTGTTCCATTTTCCAATGAAAACTCTATTGGGATATTCTGTATAGTCATGGCAGGATTATGGGATTTAGGTTGTGAGTTGGAATTATGAAATTTAAGTTGTTCATTAGTTATAACAGTGGGATATCTGTTTTCAGAGCTGTGCCTGTTGCACAACCAATGCACTCAGAGTCCTGCTGGCATGGTTCAAGAAGTTTCTGAACAGGTGGGATAATGGATTGTCTGGAGACAGCATCAAAAGTCAAAACCATGTGACTGATCCAACTTTTAGGATTAAGTATTGGACTGTTTGTTACAGGACCTGTTCAGATGGGAATTTCAAACTACAAATTTCATCTGAGTCAGCTTCTGCTGCATCAGGACCACTTTATACATCTAGGTAGGCTGAGTGAACTCCTGGGTAAACTAAGCCAAAGATTTTTTACATAATTTCTGCTACAGGAGTGTTGTGCATAGATAATATCATTGAACATAAACAATAGAAATATTTACTTGCAGACCTGGTAATATAGGAATATAGGCCAGTCTTTTTTATGCAGTTAAGACATTCAAGGCTTTTTTTTTTTTTTTTTACATTTTTAAGGTGTATTAACAACCAAGAGTTGCATATGCCCTGGGGTTCTCATGTCAGTTGGGCCATCTGGATTGTAGGAACAGAGCAAAATAGTGATTTGGGATGACTTTCCTGATTTGGGTCAAGATACTGATGCAAGGACCCTCTCTGTTACAGGGGTTCCCAGGTCACCATCAGACATCATATAGATTTTTGGGCAAATTAAATTGTCATGGCATTACCCTCTGCCAGAATCCGAACAAATTTATCTCTCCTTCTAGCCCCTTCTCTCTTTCTTTCTCTCTTCTTCTCTCTCTCTCCAGTTTTTGTACCAGTGTAACAGTTCATATGTAAGTAAAAAAATATCAGTTCAGGCTAGACTAGGTATTGAGACAAATGATTGTACACAGACAATGAAAAACCATACCTCATGAGAGTGTGCTGAAAGAGCTTGGCTTATTTAGCATAATAAAACAAAAGACTGTCAAGGAATATAACTGTGATCTATAAATATGCCAGGGGAGTAAACATTCGTGAGAGACAAGTACTGCTATAGCACAATGCTTTTACATAGCTACTGTAACATAGCTATGACTAGACAAATACTGAAAGCTAGACATTGATCCCCATGGAAGAAATGAGACATAAAGAATATTCTGATAAGAGTAATGTGTGTAAAGAATACGGGAATTGTATACTGAAGCTATAGGTTTATGTAAGAGAACACATGATGCATGCCTGGGACAGAAAAACACTGGTCTTCATGGTCCAGGAAGTCCCTTACTTTCCAATATTCTATGTTTCTTTTTCAAACTGTGAGAGAATGACAGTCTTTTATCTGTTGGACTATCTTTTCCACTACTAGATTGAGGCATGTAGTGAGCACCATCAGTGCTGTACTTTGTGATTTGCAGCCTAAAACACAGGCCTACAGGGTTTTTGCCATTTGAATAATTGTCCATCTGGACACATCACCAGCCATGGTAATGCGTACTAACAGCTGTGGTTCCTGAATTTGTGTACTGAGTAAAATAGGGTGGGTTCAGAACCATTCAAAAGCTGAAGAGGACCATCTTTCAGTTCAAATTCAACCACAGTCTGCATGGCCTTGATCAACATCATTTCATATAATAAAATTTCTATAAGCAAAGAAATCACTGATTTCTGGTGAAGATATACTTATCTATGTTGGTGATCTTAATTAAAAATTTATTCAATGATTTTAACAAAGTTATCAAATTACTTACAGGATTCATTATGCTTCAGCTGCATTTGACACTTTCATTTAGGCAGGGCTCTCAGTGCTCCATCAAGCTGTCCTGCTCTGCAAGTCACTTGTTGGTACTGTTTGTATGAGTATAGTGAAACGTCTGCATAATGCAGAAAGCATAACAGGAGTCTGCAGGTCCTGTCTGGATGTTTTAATGATACCTCTGTTTGGCTAGACTCATTCATAATCCCACCTGTGAAGTGGGAAACATCTGCAAGATGGATTTTTCAGGAAAAAAAAAAAAAAAAAAGAAGTGTTGCTACTCTTTTAAAAGTAATTAAATTGATTTCCTGCTTTTTGGCAAGGTCCCTAGCAAAGAAAAAAAATTACAAATGAAATAAACCAGCAGCTGAAGGTAATCACAAGTCACGTGTGAACAACGCTGTTTTGTCAGAGTGTCTTTAATAATGACATTCACTCAGATTTCAGCAGGCACTCATCAACAGCATAGGAGTCTTATTAAAAGCAATCACAGTCTTTTTGCTCATCTCTCTGAACACTCTTCACTTCAATAAGCTTCAGTTCAGTCCAATTAGTCAGTGCAATTTAGTTTGTTCTATGCAAGTCACTGGGTTTTAATTGAGTCCAATTAGGCACAAATCAATAAAAGTCAATCCAAACTAATTGTCTTCTATGCAAATCAATAGGATTCAATTAAATTCAATGAGGGTCTTAGTCACTCTAATGACTGACCTGTTCCCCCTCTTCAGTCATAAAAAGAGGCCACACATTGTTCAGTCTGGGGGTCCTTGACAAGTATATTCTTTTATTGAGGGGATATAAATCATTAGGGGAAGTATAGTGAAAAAGATATGTAACTGGGTTATCCTTTTCCCATTTCTCACTCTTCAACAGTGAATTTTCTGCAGTGAAATCTTCTCATTCAGATTATGCAGAGGGTTGAATGAATGTGCAAATTTAGACATACCTACATGAAAACTGAGCTATGCAGTCACAGAATTTAAAATTTGAAGAATGTATTTACTCTTATTCACAATGTTTATTTTTAACCTAGAAATTTCTCATGATTTTAAAATGTGATTGTGCTAAAATGAGAAGTTAGCTGTTAGCCATATGTTTAACTTACAGCAGCCTTCTGAGGAGTTAATCCATGGAATAAGAAGTCTTCAAATATAGACATTATTACACAGTTCTACAATGTGTATTACAAAGAAAGCCTCATTATAAATAGAGGGGGGAAGGTATACATTATGATAATCACATAATCATTGAGATATGTGCTGGTTTTGGCTGGGATAAAGTTAATATTCTTCATAGCAGCTCATGTAGTGCTTTATTGTGAATTTGTGACAAGGACAGTACTGAAAACACAGTAATGTTCTAGCTCTAAAAATATAGTTCAGCAAAAGCTCTGCACAAAGTCTTCCACCATTTGAGCATGCTCACAGTTCAAAAGTGGGGTGTTTTTGCACTCAGATAGAATTTGATAAGTTTTGATTTGTGTCCATTACCTTGCATCCTGTCAGCAGAATCTGGTTCCTTCTCCTTCATTCCTTCTCATCAGTTATTTATACATGGGGATAAGATCCAGATGAGCTTTCTCTCTTCCAACCTACATAGTACCAGCTCCTTCAGCCTTTTTTCATATGATAATTCTGATAGATAGCAAGAATAAATTATGTAACTAAACTTTTTTATGGTATTACTTCATGCAAATAGCTTCTTTAGAACCACATTTCTGACTTGTGTTTAGGAATCCAAAATTTTCTTTTTGCAATCAGTACCCAATTAACACTCATTAAAGACCTGTATTTTTGGGAAAATTGAAAGCAGAAAACATATGAAAAAGGAAGTCCACGCAGGTTTTCCTTACAGTTGACTAAGTATCCTCTATATTTAAGATATGTCTAAATCTGCAAGACTGCTCAGAGGCAAACAATGTGGTTTAGTGGAAGGTGTCTCTGCCCATGGCATGGAGGTTGGAACTAAATGATTTTTAGGTAATTTCTCACCCAAACCATTCTATAATTCTATTATCCTATTCTTGGTGAAGAATGTGGCCTGAGGACTAATGCCCCACACAGTCCAGGATCACTTTGGAAGGGACATTTGCCATGGAAGGTGATGATTAATGGCTTCACTTGTTTAAAATGTTGCTGTGCTGTGAAGCACACCCTCCTTGGATGGTGTTGATGGTTAGGATGTGGGTACCTCATAGCTCCAGCTGTGCTAAGATGTGCTCTCTAAACAGTTTTAGGGGCTGGGATAGAAAAGGTGGTAACTCAATCCTTCAGGCACCTCTGAAATTCTCTTTCTATTCTGGTAATGCTCTCTCTGAGGTGTGCAGGCTGCCTGAATCCAGCAAAGGTTGGGTCAAGCCCTTTGTAGGGATGGAGCTGAGGGAGAGGCAAGGTGCAAAGCAGGCGATGCTGAACCTGTGAATGAGAATGGAAAGCTGCATGTGTCATACAAAAGGCATGTAAAGGTAGATTTAATAATGAGAAATTAAGGAGAGATGTGGATAAACCAGCAATGAAAATCTAGAACAGCTGCACAGCAAACCATCCCTTAACTTCAACAGTCAAGTAGATTTTCCTTCCAAAAGATCCATATAAATACTTCTTGAAACTGAGGAGAAAACAGGAAAGGTGACAGAATAAATAACTTCTGGATTAAAAAGCAACGAATTATTAACAAATTAAATCCTATTTCTGCTAAAAATCTGCTTTAATTTTGTTCACTATTTTGAAATATATTAGTTTCATATGGTTAAATAGATCTTGTGGTGTATTATTTTTATTTGTGCATTACATGTCTATATGTGTTCCTCTAAAAACTAGTATAAAAATAAAATTTTGTAGAGAGTTCATCAAACTGAGGTAGCCCTTGAACATGGAATAAAATAGTAGAGATACTTCCTTGATTTCAGACTAAAAATTATGTTAGATTCTTTAAGATATTTGGTAATCTTAATTCTTCATGTCCACAATACTTATGTTTTGAGGAAGATATGATATTTTTTTAATTGCATGAGCATAACAGGGTTTGTCTGGGGCAGTTTTAAAGCTTGGAAATAGAATCTGAATGTAGACTAAAACATATAGGTACAGAATAGTAGATAGATTTGTTTGGGCAGCTTAACCCCAATCCTTTCTTTCTATGAGTTTTGCCATATGTATCACATGCAATCAACATTTTGAAGACAGTAAAAACATCCCTGATGTCATTCAATGTTTGACATAAATTAATCAGCTTATTCATAAAGAGTGAAATTGTCCTGGCATAGCACAGAATTGAAACAGGTTTGAAGTGCAGAGATCTGGCATAATAATTGCTATTTTGATTGGAAAAAAAAAAAAAAAAAACGTGTATATAATGAAAGCACAACCCCACCTTTTTTAAATGTTGGAAATGTGTAGTTAGTTGGCTTCTTAGATAGCAGCAGGACAAGGACAAGTATTTAAAAGTCTTCAGTTAAGCTCTGCAGTGCAGTTTGTAAAATGTAGCTGGAAATGTAGTGCTCAGTTTGTGGAGTGGCTTTCACGTGGTATCAAATTGCAGTATGGGATCAAGCTACTTATGTCAACACATTGGAGATGAGATTTTTCAAAGTTGTATCATATCCTAAATGTCTTTCAAGCTTGAAATAAATTAGAATGTTTTTTGTTCTACACAAAAGGGAGTCACAAGTAGAAGTGAGATGAAAATTTCTGCCCTAAAGCTTCATAAGAAAAAAGCTCTGTTTCCCAAATTTTTCCCATCTGTACGTCTCCAATTTCAAAGTGCCTTGTTTTCCATAATATAAATTTCATCTTTATACTGGATTGTTCTTGCTCATGCTGAGTAGTAACTATTTCTATGTTTCTACTGATGTCAACAGCTTTGTATGAGACTACAATACCACCTGACTTCCTGCAGGGATGATGTTACAACCTAGGTATGCAAATATAAAAATGGTCTTCAAATTATTATGATTTCAAGGCATTTTAGTAAAAAAAAAAAAAAGGTAGATGTTATCTTTTTTTAAATTAGTTTCTGCTACAGACACATATTTATTAAGAGGAAAAATGGATAGAGGCTTTCTTAACCTTAAATGTCCTCAATGTTCCACCATTTCAAGTGCAGCTTACAAAAGTCTATTCTCAATTTGCAAAGTTTCTGTTAAAGTAGATGTTCAGATGCACAACCCAGTGGAGTTAAACGGATATGGAGGCAATACTTGTTCTAGATGTTTCTTGAATTGATGGGTAGACCTAAAAAAATATATATAAAAAGACACAAACTATTTCTAACTATATAATTCAAGAATGCACATAAACTTGGAAATAAGAGCTGGAGGAACAGCATAACAAAATCAAATTAATGCCTTATTGAAATACCATGAAAATTCATCATATACATAATAAGCAATTTTATACTATATAAAAGGGATTGTAAAAAGGGCAAAGTGCCAATGACTAGACTGATAAGGGAAAGAGCTACTAGATTCACCATAGGTATGACTAGTCCAGGCTCTGAGCAACCTCATCCAGTGGAAGGTGTCCCTCCCTGCCCATGGCAGGAATGTTGGAACAAGGTGATCTTTAAGGTCCCTTTCAACTGAAAACATTTCATGATTCTATGACACTACCGTACTTATTCCAGTGCCAAAATAAATCATAACAAATAGGTGTGAGTTGGACCAAAAACTTGCAACTTCATATTTTGTGAACAGAGAGGCCACCCCAGATGATACTTTCTCTGAGCAATCTCTCAGCTTCCAGGGGTTTGCTGCTAAGGATTTTCCTGAGTAATGGTGGCTACCTTGCTGCTTCATCTCCTGAAGCATTCCTCCTCCGTGATCTTCAGCAGCACCTTTTAATCAGTAGTCTAAGAAGTTCTTTCAGATTCTGCACAAAATCAGTCACAATACAGTTCTTATTCCAGTGAGCTCCAATTACTCTTCTTTCTCCAGAGCAGTCCTATCAGATAAGTGTGAGGTGATTTACTGCCCTCTGCATATCCCTATAAAAAGTTTTTAGTAATCATCTAATTCTATTGCTTAATTTCTCTACTTCTTACTAAATTTTCAATATATTGCTTTTTATACTCTCCAATCTATTTTTTTTCTGTAATTTAATCCAATATCTGCTATTATTTCCACATTTTTCATCAGTTTCATGCTGTAGAGCACATTTTGTTTCCTTGTGTTTCCCCTCTTTTTTATTTGATATTTCTAATTAATTAGTGAATGAAGATGGTAGTTTGGAAAGAAAAATAAAGTTCTCATTACTGGAGATGTTAAGGGAAAATAAAAGCTGCCTAAGACCTTCTGATTAGTTGAATGATCCATAAGGGTGGATTTCACAATTTAATTTCTTTTATCTGGGAAAAAAAAAAAAAAAGGAAAATAAAATGATAACATATTTAAAGAAGCAATCAGCAAAACTGTGTTTGAGAAGTTAATAGAATATTCATAGAATAACCATAGAATGGTTTGGGTTGGAAGGAACCTCAAAGACCATCCAGTTCCAACCCCCTGACACGGGCAGGGACACCTTCTGCTAGACCAGGTTGCGCAGAGATCCATCCAGTCTGGCCTTAACACCTTCAGGTATGAAGCATCCACAGCTCCTCTGGGCAGCCTAGTTCAGTGCCTTACCACCCTCCCAGTAAATATATTTTTTTCCCAATATCTAATTTAAACTTACCCTCTTTCAATTTGAAACTATTTCTCCTTGTCCTATCACTCCAGGCTCTTGTAAAACTTCGCTCTTCATTTTTCTTGTCAGCTTCTTCAGGTGCTGGAAGGCCAAAATTTGGTCGCCTCAAAGCCTTCTCTTTTTCAGGCTGAACAATCCCAATTCTCTCAGCTTTCCTCATAGCGGAGGTGCTCTGATCATCTTGGTGGCCTTCTTTGGACTGGTTCCAATGGCTTGATATCATTACTGTGATGGGGACCCCAGAGCTGGATGCAGTACTCAATTTTGTCACTGTAATTTCCTCATCCATAAATCTGCCTTAAAGGTAAGAGGATGTGTGCAGTAATCTTGGAAGGGTGGAAGGCACGGTTCAACCAGAAGGAAGGATGAGAGGAGGGAACTTTTAAATTCTCATTCTTCCAAAGCAGAGTGTTTCATGACACCAGCAAACATCCTCTAAAATTCTATTTTATTTCTTTTCAATATTTCTCTGGAGTCGTCTTGTAGTCTAATGTCTTTTGTTAGTCTGAAGACAATTCAGATAAGGGCGGGGAGAGTCTGAAGTATGTGAGAATAGGTCTATAGCTCTATAGTACATCTATAACATTTGTTTAGAGTGTTAGCAGTTAAGTGGAGGAAAAGTTGGCACTTACTCTTAGAAAGAATTTTCCTTCTGTTTCATAAAGAAAAGGAAGCATGAAGAACCCAAGTTCCTCAAGTTGAGAATGGAAATAACCACGACACTTACTGAAAAACTGAAAGGTTGCAATACTTAGAATTGGTAGAGGATTCAAAAAGAAGGCTTGGACAAAAGACTGAGGAAAAATGGATAGACCAAATCAACAGGCACTGATGACTTATTTATAATTTATTTTACTCTTGGAAGTTAGATTTGCATTATTAATAGTAATAAAGTTTTTGCCTAATGTCTTAATGTCTTCAATAAATTCACTAGTTCTTTAAAGAAGATGCAATTTCTCTAATGACTAAACCAAGGGAATAGGGACAATTTGGCTGAGATGAGCATAAGTACCATGAGATTCACTTTACACATAGTGTTGCAAAGGTAGCTCCCAGCACACTTTCTGAACCAAATCACTGCCATGTCCTCATAAACTATAGATCTCACACATCCAGTTTGTTTCCCTCTCATTCTTTTTGCAGCTGGATCTATACTCAGGGAAACAAGGTATGAAGTATGGATTACACAAAGCCAGAATCTCCTCAGTTAACTCATTTGGCTTCTTCCCCAATCTTTTTTGATGTTTCAGTGGAACAAATGGGATATTCTGGCCTGCACAGCAGTCAACAGAAGACATTTGTTTGAATTCTGATTTTGGCAAACATTACTATCAATGTGGCTTGGGGATATAAAAGATGTCTGGTAACACTAGCTGTATTTTGTTAGGGTCACCTCCAATGGTGGTAATTGAGCCAGCTCCATTTAATAACTGTTTAATTCTCTTCCCCTTTAGTGTCACATTGAATCAAAAGTTCTCATTTTTATTTTCTTTATGCTTTATTTCAAAGCTAAATGGACTGTACATATTACTTATCTTAATCCTTCATGGAACTAGTGCAAATTGACATTTTCCACATCCCAGGGTAAGACAAAGATTAATTAAAACCTCATGCTGGCCCATTATCCTCCTGTATTAATTTTGCTTATAATTCCCATGAATTTTTAGCTAAATTTAAAATTATTCATTTTCCAAATATGAATAAATCCGAGCATCAGACTCTCAAAAAGACAAAAAGCCTCAGGAGGCAACCATGCATTGGTAATATGCATGACCAAATGATGATAGGAAATTTCCCAAGACATCCAGTTCTCTAGCAAATCCCAGGCCAGTTTTGCAGAGTTCAGATAAATAAAGATGAATGCCCAAACTTCTAATTGCTCATCCAATTAAAGACAGTGAATCATAGTCATATTCATCTTAAAGGATTACCAGGAAGAAAAAAACAGTGGAGTTGTGGGGAAAGGTGAATGGGAAATCACTCTTATGGCTCCCTGTTTTCCACATACTACAATTTCATCTTATATGGAAGGACACTGTATTATTTATTTGTGTGTGTGTTTTTGTGTGTCTTCTCAACCATAACAAACACACCCAGTAAAAGAATATAATTTGGACTGAAGATTTTCACAAGAGCACTTTTTCTTGAGGACAATTGAGGAGGTAGGAAAAGATGATGCAGAAATTTGGCTGTTGCCACCTTGGACTTTTACCACTTTCAGTATTGGCTGTAACTCTGAGAAAATTTATTTTGATTTTGGTAATAATTATTAAATAGAAAAATTAGGCAGCCTAAAAAGAACAGAAAAAAATTGATGCAAGTAAATAAAGTATCTATAATACTCTGGAGGTTGAATTGTAAGTATATTCAATTCAGAATTGCTAGAAGTTTGAAGAACTACACATAAAACATGTTTTCCTTCAAGCACCTGACCGTACTACAGAAATCTTTGCTTCCACTTTTTATATGGTTTTGTGTGTTCTAAAATACTCAAGAAACACTCAGAGGCACCATCCCACCACCTCTTAAATCCTACCTGAGATAAAATCCCTACTAGAGATGTGGAGATGTCTCCGTTCCTGATTAGGGTAAGTCCAACAAGCCCTGTGCTGTGGAGGGACTCTGTTACCCACTTCTCTAGTAACTGTGGGCAGATGGAGAAAATACAGGTGTGGAAATTCTGATGAGGGTGGCACAGAGCTGGAAAGGGCACAGGTTCTTTCCTTCCACATTGCAGGGAGAGACAGGTGCTGCTTATATGGAAAGGAAAACATGGGCCACATAGAGAAAGTCAAAGTTTTACACTTTTCTACTTTTTTTTTTTGTTTTTTAATCTGTTTTAGTTCCTACTCTCCATCACTATTTTCACCTGGTCTATTGCTTTCTATATCCACAGATTAGTGACATGTTTTCCCTTTGGACTCACATTGCATAGGATGAACACAAAACAGGATCTTTGTTCCAAAGAGGAAAGGCAAAGTACAAGCCAGTACACCCGCTTGTAACCTGTCAGAGAAGTAGAGTTCACCTTGCTCACATGCTCATACCACGTCCAACTGCAGGAGACAATGTCAGCTTTATTATTCCCCATGAAAAATCTAGAACATATTTATGAAAATCTAGAGGCATCTGTAATTCGTTATAATTTTAGGTTTTTTTTCATGAAAGTTTATTCATTCACAGATTGTCTTTTCCCATAACTCTTACTGTCCTTCTGTATTACTCTTTTGCTTATATGGTTTGTCGCCCTGTAACATTACCACAATATGCTGTTATTAAAAGCTAAAAAATGTTATAATTAGTTTAGAATGGAGAATAGAAGATGTAAATCTGATCATGTTCACATTACATCGCTTGTAAAAGTGTGTGATGAACTGGATTGAATAATATAATTATACAAGATTTCCTGCCATGTAATTACACTCCCCTGAAAAAAGTCAATTTATACGTCAATTTCTAATGTTTGAAACAGTGAATAACTGTTTCAAAATGCATTTTTATTATTAAAAAACCTCTGTAATCAGAAAGTCAGGAATAGGAAAAAGTTAAATAGGTTATTTAATACTATTTTTAATATGTTTTCTACACCTTTCTAATTTATAAAATATTTTCTTGCCACTATGCTAGGTAGTTCACAGAAGGAGAACATATAATTTATTCTGTTACACAGGGCCAGCAAAACCCTTTATTCTTGCTTTAATTCTACTCTATTCTTCACTGCACATCACCACTGTCTTACTGGGTTTTTTTCCTAGAAGTTAGTGAAGCAGTGTCATTGGGCCTTTCCAATTCAGAAGTTCGTACTGTGTCTTTCTTTTCCATTTTCTAAAAAGAAAAAAAAATTAAAAAGAGTATGTGGCAAAGGTATTTTCTGGTCAAGTTGTTGTTAATACTATTAATACAAGTTGTTGTTAATACTGTTGTTAATGCTGTTGTTAATATTAATACTGTTAATATGAAGGATATAGTCCAATAGCCCATTTCCAACCTGGAATGAAAAACTTCAAGCACTCCTAAAGTTCTACTGGTAGAGCCTGAAGAACTGTAATAATTCCCTGCCCTGCATGTTCTGACATTCAAATCCACCTACCCACACAGTAGGACATGACTGGAGGAGCATGTAGGATCACAGGTTCTTTTTCTGTGCATGGACACAGCATTTCTTTAAGAAATTAGTTGGAAATTCAATGCTGCTGGAAAACCTATTGTCTTTCTGTTTAGCATGGTAGGAAAAAGAGAGAGAATTGCAGGAATAAAAATTCATAGGGCATCAGGAACACTGTAAATGACAAACGTAGCTTCAGGGAAACAAAAAAAAAAAAACACACACACACAAAAAAAAAAACCAAAAAAAAAAACAAAACAAAAAAAAAACAAAAAAAAAAAAAAAACCAAACAAAAAAAAAAAAACCCACAAAAATAATCTTCAAACCAAAACCACAAAATCCCCATAGATTGTTCATAACATTTTCCCCTTCTGTACAGAGATCCCTACTTTTCAATTTTAATCAATTTCTTGGATAAATAAACTGCTTTTCTTGTTAAGGCCTTTGTAACTCATTTCTTTCCTTTGTAGTAATTATTCATCTGTATAAAATTTTAGAAAATGATGATAAAGAAGAGCAATGTCACTTGGGTGAGGATGCTTTGAATAAAATTGTATTGGCAAAGAACAACACTGGTAAAATTTAAAGCACTGCTATTAGTCAGCTGACCTGGCTGTTATTAACTCCAAGTCACTTGTGAACTGGATAATCTAAGCAATTATTAAAGCATGAATGTGAATTTAGCTAATGCCCTCATCCTCCACATCATTATCTTAGGCATAATCACCCTTTGGTCCTTGGATGTCTTTTTCATCTGACTGCAGAAAATCTCAGCGTGCTGTTTTCTTTAATGGCAGGAATACAAGGCAAAATTTCCTGCTAACACGGATCCTATGTTTTGCAGTATTCCTCTGCCATATTTGGAGGTTTGTTATGCCATTAATTAAAAAAAGAAAATAAAAATATAAAGAATGCATTTTGCAGTAGCACTTTTGCACTGAAATATTTTAGTTCTATAACTAGACTTGTAAGTGCCTCATGTAAGCTGTGGAAAAGAAGACTTCGCAAAGACAGATTTATTCCATCAGGGAAGATTGTGAAGGCAGGTTGGATAAATTGACCTCTCCCAGTGACTGCCTCTTTTCAGTGATGTAGAAGGTTCCACGAGTAGAAAAGGCTCGATATCTGTGCTGGATGTTGAACCCTCTCTCAGCCTGCAGAGTGGGCTGAGTGAAGAGGCAAATGCTGTGCTCTCATCCCTGGCAGTGATCCATTGTGGAAGGAAATCTTTGCAGTCCTCTCTTCTGTGCCCCTGGGAACTTGGTTTGTGAGGTTTTCTTGGGAGTGACTTCTCAACTGTGTCTTAGTTCCTTTTATCACTGTAAGAATAATATCCTTGACAACTGAGCTTAGTCTCTGATGAGCTGTGATTTTCCAGAATCATTGTTTAGCTTTAAAAAAAAAAAAAAAGAAAAAGAAAAAAAAAAAAGAAAAAAATTCTGTTTTCCTTGTAATTGTCCCCATCGTTGTTTTCTGTACTAAGACCCATCCAATAGCACTGTTAACAGTGTTATGAATTAAACCTAAGCAAGAGCCAAGACAAGCCATTCAGTGCAGTTTTTGAATCTGGGGAATGACTTATCTAAGGACAGGCACTTTTTGCGATAAGCTATGGCATCTCACAAAGAAAGTCGATGTTGAAATATGATTCTCTAATGTGCTTTACTTACCACCAGCTGTCTATATCTGGGCAAACAGATCAATTTCCAAATGCCAACTGTATAGATATCTGTATATGAACCAACCATCTCCTGTGGGTTAACTCCAACGGGCAGCTCAGCCCCACACAGCCCCTCACTCATTCCTCCCCAGGATAGGGGAGAGAATCAGAAGGGTAAAAGTGAAAAAACCTTGTGAGTTAAATCAAGGACAGTCTCGTAGTTAAATCAAAAGCCATACTGTTTTGGTCACAAATCCAAAACACAACATCATGAAAGTTACCATGAATAAAGCTAATTCTATTCCAGCCAAAGTTAGCACATTGTCTTATAAAATCTGTGGAGAGGACTGACAGAGTAGAGAGCAGTTGACACATTTAAGCTGAGGATTAGGATTCCTTCCATGACCTGTATAAGGAACCTATATAACTAAATTGCCAAAATATTTGATAAAGTCAAAATTATGCTACATTGCATATATAAACTATTTTCCCAAGTGAAGACAGAGCTGTTGTGGTTCTGGATCTCACCCATGTTTTTTATGTAGATTTATGAGTGTAGGTGGCTAGAATTGCATGAGATGTTTCTGTTCCAAAACTACAGAAATCTTGGTATATATAGCTATTCACCTCCTTGTGCTCAGTTTTCAAACAGTGTAGAAAATTAGGTAAAAATCTGCTGCCAAGATATCATTATCTATGTTGAATTAAATAGCTTTTAGACTGTCTTATAAAGACAGAGTATATCACCTCTGTGCTATTTTTTGATTGCAATCTTGTTCCTTGATACTGGTATGTATGGTCCAATTTCATCTAAAACTTGACTCCAAGGAAATTGAAATAAACACTGTTAATGGAATAGATCTTTTTTAAAAGTCAGTTATTAAGAATTTATTTGATCACAACAAAAAATAGTTTTTGTGCTGTCAATTTTCCTTAAGATTTATTGACTTGCTCAAATATCATTTGAGAGAAAAACAAATACGTTTCAGATCTACCAGAGGTTTGGAATTTATAGCTACTTACATCGATCAGAGATTTAAAAGAAAAATGAAAACTGCAGAACAAAGGAACAGTGGCACAAATAGCTCCTAACAACCTAAATGATTTAGGCCACAATAAAACTGCTTGATGCAACAGAGTGTATGACCAAAACTTTAAAAAAAAAACCTTCTGGTTTATCTATCTGTTGAATAAAAATGCAGATTTATAGTAATATCCTCAAGTCTACTACCCTTTTTTTGTCTAGAAAATCTTGTGCCTACTGTAGGTTGTGTTTTTCATTGGCATGTCTAATGTGAGTGTCTGAGTTGGGATTCTTGGAAGAACAGCATAGATACCTTATTTAAACAACTTACTCATGACTCTCTGCAAAAGGCTTCTAAAATTACTTTCTCAGCATTTAGTTGGTGTTATTCCCACAATTTTAAATGCCTAGAGATAATTACACTCTTGTATTTAGTTTATTACACCATCCCAGACCATTATGAGCAACAGAAGTTGGGGAATTCATACTGGGATTTAGAACTTCAGAACATTCATACCCAGGTTTTCTCTTTAATGTCCATGAATTCTTGAATTGTGACTGAAAGTATTCAAAAAGTAGTTATTGTTAAATGTCATTATCTCCAAATGAAAATATTATACACCAAAATTCATAGTGAATTGAAAGATAAATGTTTGGTAGCTCACAATAAAGCTGGGCTTGGATATCTCATTTGAACCATGATGGATGACTGTGGATTTCACAAACATGGTGCATTTATGTAATGCCCTCATCGATTTAAAGGCAAGAAAATGTACACTGAGTGAAGATATGAACCTACCATCTATTGAAGTATTAGTGAGGCAATGAGAAAGACTAAAAGCAGATTTAGTTAAGTGGACTTTTATTTGGGTTATTCAGGGGCTTAACTGTGAAAAAATTAATACACTTACAATAATTGTTCCGGTGGAAATGGTCATAAATATAATTTGGCAGGACACCTTGTGAGTAAGATGCTGATCTTTTTCCATACTCTGTCACTTTATGGTAGTTATACACATGGCAGTTGAAATGCTTGTAGGGTGAACTATTATTCAATGGGGATAAAATATCTATGTTAGTGAGTTCCTCTCCTTTGGGAATGGGACAGCATTTTGCTGTTTTCAGATAGCAATACTGCTCTGTGTTCCTGTGCTTTGAAGCCATCAACTATATTTTTATACATCACAGATGTCTGATCCTCATAGGGTAGAGATTTTAAAAGGTTCATGTTTGATCAGTCCTTGACCCTTCTGCTCACAGCTACCAGAGATATCAATTAGTGCTATTTGCCATAGTGTTTTCTTGTGACGAGGACCTTCCCTAGCAATATATTCTACTGGTAATCATTATTCAGGCTTAAAAACATACAGTTTTGTTCTGGGCCTGGGATTTAAAGAGCCACTTGAGTTCTAATTTTGTCTTGTATGATAGTACTGCAATCAGGTCCTGGTGAGGCAATTTTATTTTAATTGATCAGCATTATTACTAATAATAATAGATTTATACAATTTGGTTTTTAATGAGGCACAAATCAGGCAGTCATTCTGTGCAATATAACTCCTGGTCCCTAGATAGCTGCCTTTCATTTCAAAAATATGGAGAAAAAAATCCTAAATTCTTCTCTAATAAGTTTCCTTCTGTTCATTAACAATTTATTTGTTCATTTTTAAGAAGAATACATTTTAGATTTAATTCCTTCTTTTCTTACCATTGTAATAAAGACCTAACATTATGGTCATACTTTGAAAATAATATTACATATTTGATTCTAGTTGCTAATATATTTCTGAACTATTCATTTTAATAGAGGTTATTAGTGACAGCAATAACTAGCTGGGGGAAAACCTGAAAATAATTGTTGATTGTATGTCATGGAAGTGATAAAAATCTGAAACAGTCCTTTTTCTAAAAGGTCGTAATATTTGACATTTACTTTCAATCAGAAATAGGTGAAGAGTACATAACAGTAAACAGGAAATTTGATGTGATTTAAAAAAAAAATATCACAGGAAATAGTTCTGAAAAAGATATTTGGTATTCATGTAGTCAGCTGTAAGGGAATAGGGTATTCCCCTGCACCCAGGAGGATCAGTGCTACTTAAACCATATTATTCGAAACTTAATTTAACTTTTCTTTTAATTCATGGTTGACTTTGGATGCAGACACATACTTTAATGATGAGAAGTTAGGGATAATCCCAATTTAAAATTAAAAACCCCCCAATGTTCCAATTTAATTATCGCAAATTGCTTCAAGACACTGAAACTATTTTGCTCTGCTTTCTTTAAAAAAAAAAAAAGGAAAAAAAAGAGCTTATGTTTCGTACATATCTATGAGAAGTGTATTTTGCCATAATAACATTTTTTATGATGATGAAAATAAATCTCCAGACATTATTTCTGAAAGTTTACTAATTGACTTTAATTATCTGTGTGCTTTGAGTGGGAAGTTTTTTGTCTTTTTTAAAACAAATAAACAACAAAAAAAAAAAGGTTAACCAGAGAAGGTAAACTTTAAATTCCTCAAGAATATAACTTGCTATTGTCTCTGCTTGTGTTCCCAAATAGGGAAAGATGTTGCCATTCCCTTCCTCATGATTGTTGGAGACCTGCTGGAAAGGTCACTTTGTCATTGTGTCACAGGCCCATATCCCTCTTCCTTTTCTGAGGGATGCCCCAGGTCATCTTCCTCTGAGATCCAGGTTGATTTTTCTCCCTTTCCCAAATTAGGCCTTTTGGGAGATATTTTTACAAAACAGCCCTTTATTAACAGCCTTGCGCTGGTTGGTCAGCTCTGAAGCTCTGACTCTATACACAAACTTCTTTTCCTTTCACCAAAAATTTATCAGAAATTGCACTCCTTTATTTTATTAATGTTTAAAACTAAAGCACTTCCCCTTTGGTATAGTTCTTGTATGCTTATATCACATGGCATGAGCAGAGAGGGTTTGGTATTTAGAAGAAGACAAACCAAAATTTCATTTTTCCATGTGCAGATGTGCAGAGTGATGCCTCTTTGGCCCTTCAGCTAAGCTTTACTTCTAGTTGTATTAGGACCTTAGTAATGTAGCCACATAAACTATGTTGCTAAACCTTCCTAAAACAAACAGTTGGAAGCACAAACCAAACAAAGATAAGGAAGGACTAGAGAACGATGGCTGACCATTAGGTTTTCTCTTTAAATGGGCTGTTGATCTTCTGCATGAAGATGGTTACACCTACATTTATCCAGGAACTTCACATAGATTCCTGTGAACTGTCAGGGTGGTCAGTCCAGGCTTACCTGTTTCCCTTCGTACCTGGCAGTGCCTCTATTGACTCTCCACCCCATTCTCTGCCCTCTTTTTTTGCTACACAAGCTCTTCAGACAACTGGCAACCTCTGATGAGGCATCTGCTGGGAGCACCATGTAATGTATCCATATTAGTAATGTATTCCAATAATGTAATGTATTCATATCCCTATATATACAATGAATAACTGACTGACCAGCAAAAGCTGGCTTAGGAAGGCAGCAATTAAAGATGCAAATGTATTTCTTCTTTATGATTGGCACAGACCAATGGATTGAATTTTCCAATGTTATGAATTTTTCTGGCTTTAGTAAAATCTTAAATGTACAGACCTCAGATTTTTTCTATTGCTCTTTAAAAAAAGTAATCAACTGCTTGCATGTGGTTTGCCAAATACAATGTTCTTTGCTCTTTATGCAATAACAGATTTTTATATATGTTTATTTATACTAACAAATAGCAAGGATTGTGTAATTTTTTGACTGGGACACCTCAGCAGAGATGTAACATCTGGCTGCTCAATGAAATCTTGCATTTCACCCAATTTCCCCCCTGAGTTGACTAGAGGATATAAATCTAAAATTGATAAATACCAACCACTTCTTCTGTGTCTGAGAAATTAATTTCCAAAGTTCATTGTAAGACTGCACAGCAATCAAGAGCACAGGCAAGCAGCAAAAATAATATTGGTTTAGTGTATCATATTGGCAGCAACAAAACTCACCTCTAACTGCTCTGCCTTGGATTTCACTTGAGAAATATGCAAATACAAGGTTGTTAAAGTAACTGATCACAAAAATATGGGCTCAGTAGAGGTGTTAACCTTGCTACCTTGGCTAAATTCCTGTTCAGGTAATTAAATTCCACCTACTTAAATTCCCTCATAGGTTTTATTTCTTCACTTTAATTTAAACTGTAGATATTTGGCTTCTAAACAGTGTTTGTATGTGTTTCAGTGTCTCACTGTGACCTGTCTGTAAACAAAAACGTTCATAGTGTTTTGTCCACATGGGTATTTTTCTTTATTTGTGATAATAATGACAAAGAAATCTTGGTATGGTCACTTGTGGCAACTTACATTTCCTTTTGATCTTAAAAGAAGAAAAAAGACTGTGATATGATTTTTCCTTCTCAACAGATATAGAAAATAGGAAATTGTTGATAGTTTTTCTGTGTGAGGAAACAAATATGAGAATGCTTTAATACCCATCCCAACCACCAGAGGTCAGATTTAGGATTCAGAATGTATGAATCAGATGCTGGTTTGGTACAGATACAGAAAAAAAGAGGTTTGTGGTGTTGTCTCTTAGCCAATTTTGTTAACTGGATGGGAAGACTCTTAACAATTTGAAGCCAAGGGAGAATAGCTTTATTATCTCTTTCATAACTACATTGATAAGAGGGAGATTTACCTTGTAATTATGCCTGGCTGCTGATAAAAGTCTATTTTAATATTCTTCCTCCCAACTCTATTCTTAAGAAATTCTCATCATAGATAAAGAAGCATTGATCTCTTAATTTTTATGAACCCATTATGTAGCTGGTAAAATAATGCCAAGGTTGTGGGTCCAGTTCCCATACAGGAACTTACATTTGGACTTCATGGTGTTTGTGGGCCCCTTCCAATTCAGAATATCTGTGATTCTAATGAAAAGTAATTTAAAGATATTAAATAAAAGAAAAAAATAGATCATAGATTGATCATTTAGTCTTTCATCTATTTGAACATCCATTCCTTCTGCTCCTTGGAAGAGGCATAAGAATTATATTGGTGCCACCATCTTAAATGGTTGATACTCAGCCTCTGGATAGTGAGGATCATGAGGTCCCAGATCCTTTAAAGATTTAAGTTTCATTTTACACATTAAGGACCAAATTCATCATACCTTACTTCAAATATTGACATGAATGGTGATTTCAGGATTTTAGAGAGTTTTATCAATTAAAAAAGGCTGGAACTGCAGAGACAAAATCAATTTCTAGTGAAAAGTATGACTCTTGAAATAACTGTACTTCTGCACTGGTAAAGAGATACCAATGAATTCTATACTTTACATAGGTCAATGTCTAGTGACTGTTAGGAGCTGAGTCCTCACCTGCAAACAAAAGTTGTGGATACTTAATACCTCCATTTAAAAAATGGCTTATGTAAATTGGAGGATTTTTTCTGTACAATGGCAATACACTGAAGCTCTATTTGTGAAATATCTTTGCTTTCAAAAGTGCCAACAGAATCCAGCAACTGAAACTGAAAAGATAATTTCAATCTACAAGAAGATTTGGGAAAATTTGGTTGTTTAAAACTCCTGGGAAGCAATCCCTCCTGGGAAGCTGCTTAGCCTTGGATCATGTTCTTTGACCTGAAAGTTAAATTGACATTTGCATTTCTACCTGCAGTGAAGCTTAGACCAGTTCCTGTCAAATTCAGGCTCCTTTTCTTGCTGCTATAGCCATGAAAAAGAACTTTAAGTCAATAAGGCTTCCTAGTTTGCAAACTAAACCCCATGCTGAGTTCTTTGCAGGTTTAGAGTCTATTAATTGTAATATACCAGTCTCATTTTGTCTATGCAAATAATATTACTGCCAGGTGCTACTGTTTATGAATGCATCCCAACCTAAAGGAAATCATATGAACCTTCATTTCCATCATGTTCATTGTATGAACTTTCATTTCCATCATGTTCATGTGGCAGTTCATTCTCCTTTATTGTTGCCACAGAGACAAAAATACAGTAAAATGAAGCTTGAAGTTTTCAGCTTGAGCAAAGTTGTAATAAAATCTATTTTCTGTGTCTTCACTTTTATTTACCAAGGCCATCAAATTTGTTATTGCTAGTAGATATTTTACAGTTGACATACTTAATCCCTGGACCTCCTAATTCCAACAAAATCAACTTTTCACATTATAATATAGAATTGCAATAAATGTGAGAACTAATTGGCTTGAAAGAGTGCATTAGGAGTGTACCATCAGGTCATTAATCGGTGTCTGAGTTCCTACAAATTCAAAAAATAGTCTGCTGACTAGTAAACCACATATGAATAATAAAAAGATTGGAAACTGAGCTGTTAAGATAAAACTATAATCTATTTCTCATCCTGACATTTAAGGAATATGTCAAAACTTAAAAATTTCCTTGTACCAATGATATATTTGTTCCATCAGGACTATCTTAGAATCTCACACTTTTGTGCTTATGCCAGCCCTTTGCAGGAAAAAGCTTCCTGTTTATTATTCTGTGCACTTTGGAGCAAAATAAGCCTGTTTGTTGCATATAAAGAGTACCCTGCCTTTATTACTGATTTTTTTTTTCTTCTATATTTTCAGTTTGTATTTATTGAATTTTTGATAATCATTGCTTGCATACTTACAGGAGTACACAATTTTTCTATTTATGAATTTTTATTTCTTTTCTTGAGTTATTTGTTAAACATAAATGGTGCAACAACCTTTGCTAAGAAGGAGACAGATAAATTTATATTATCATGCTGCATACTGTGCAAAATAAACATTAATTTCTAAAGGTGTTCCCTCCTTAAAATTTCTGTAGTCAGATCTTGCCTTTTTTAGGGAAGTTAATTTTTATGTTTAAAAAATTCAGATAGGAGTATTCAAGATGCTTCAATGCATTTTTTCTTAATTTCCTCACTAGAATTCTTCCACATTTTTTTATCAAAAACTGCATGATAATACATTTTTTAAATAAATTTCTGTATTTTGTGTTACTTCTATAGAATTTCATTGATTAGTAAGTGAGAACTGGAATTTAACATGTATTTTGTTATTTTCCAGTGTGTTCCAAGTTCATGGAGGATTTTGGAGTTTGAAAGATAGTCCCACTGGCTTCCAGTTTTAAGGTCATATTGTGCTTGTAGGCAGTTTTAATCCTGGTGCCTGTAAATTCACAGAGTCATAGAATGGCTTGGGTTGGAAAGGACCTTCAAAACCATCTTGTTCCAATCCCCTGCCATGGACAGGGACACCTTCCACTAGACCAGGTTGCTTCAAGCCTCATCCAGCCTGGCCTTGAACACCTCCAGATGTGGGCATCCAGAACTCTGGGCAACCTGTGCCAGGGCCTCACTATCCTCAAAGGAAAGAATTTTATTCTAACTCTTAATCTATACCGACTAAGTTTTAATGAAAAGGTGTAAGCAACCAGAGCAAATAAAAAAGAGCTGAAATGAGATTTTTAAGGCTGTAAACCAGCTATAAACCAACTGTGTCTACTTCTGTGTGACAGCACGGGGATGCTCCCAGGTTTCTATACCCAGCAAGCAGATACAAATGCTGGATGTGTCTCATTCATTCTTACTTCTTAGTTTTTATCAAAATAAAAGCACCTGTTTACCTGAAGGTAGGAGAGATGGCATTTTGTAAAGTCTGGCAGATGGCCAGATGGCAAAATATGGTGGCAGGATGCTGGAAAATGCAGTTTTAAAAGTACAAGTTTAATTCAGGAGACTAAGGAGGTAAAAGTGGACACCACAGCTGATTGCCAGGGCATTAGGTCCTCAGGGAGATGGCTGATCATATTTTAGCCATTTAGTCATTATTTTAGCCTCTAAAATAGCTAATTAAATGGTTTTGATGAGTCACAAATAATCACATAATAGATACCAATTATTTTGTTAATAAGCACTGGCCTCTGAAAGGACCATCCAATTCTTTCAGCAGTGTTGCAAAACAATATATTTTCCTGTTATAACCTATAACCATGCTCAGAAAATTGCTATTATTTTATCCTACTGTGATAGCACCAACAGTAGACTAATAATTGGCATGATAAATAATAAGGCACAGTCTGAGAGCTCAGTTTAAGACTTGGGATGTGTCAGGGGGGTAGGAAAAAACATAGTAACAGTTGTTATGTAAAACACATATTAGTTATACTTACTGACTTCCTTCTCACCTTTACTTGTTTGTACCTTCTGGTACTGCAGCTGGAATGATCATTTGGAAAGTTTTGAGGGAAAAGAAAGAAGTAGTTTTATAGAAAGTGGATTTTCTTTGACTATGTTGGAAACAAGTTCTTAAAGAGTAAGACTTATGGAATAAAAATTTCTAAAATACTTGTAGAGTGGAGATTTCAGAGATTTTTTTTTTGGGGGGAGGAGGGTTAGGGGGAATGAACTAACATAGTACCTCAAAATTAGCAGGATGCAATCAAAAGGAAAAAGAAGAGTAATTTAATGTATATACCAAAGAGGTACTTATTTCCACAGCACATTCATTTTAGAAGATAGTGAAAATACTTACAGCTTTGGCACTAATCAACAATTTTGGAATGTAAGTTTCCAAAAGGGTGCAGCTTAGAGGTAAAACAGAAGTGCAGAGAAAATAAAATTAGACAAGATTTTAGGGAAAGATAAAAGGGGATAAAAAGATGTTAAACTATAACTCCAGGTAGTGACCAAGCCCCTCACAGCTGCTCACTCATTCTCCTGGTTGAGATGGGGGACAACATCAGAAGGGCAAAAGTGAGAAAACTGGTGGGTTGAGACAGGGACAGTTTAACTGGTAAAGCAAAATCCAAGGACATAAGCAAAGCAAAACAAGGAATTCATTCACCCCTTCCCATGTCTGGGAAGGTGTTTAGCCATGTCCAGGAGACTAGGACCCCATCACATGATATGGTAACATGGGAAGACAAATGACATCACCCAAATGTCTCTCCTTTCTCCTTCCTCCACCTATACATGCTGAGCATGAGTCTGTATGGTCTGGAATATTCCTTAGGTCAGTTAGGGTCAGCTGTCCTGGCTGTGTCCACTCCCCCCCAGCCTCCTCACTCCACACCTCAACTCTGTGTGAGCTCTGATCAGCCGTAATGAAAACATCCCTGTGTTATCAACGCTGTTTTGGTCATAAATACAAAACATAGCCCCATACTAACTACTGAAAAGAAAATTAACTCTAGCCTAGTCAAAACCAACAGAACAGGGGAATATGCTAAAACCTTTAAAAATAGCATGAATTGTTATAAATCCACAAGGACTGGTGATTGGCTCACAGATATTGTTACCTTTTTGGTAAGATCGTATTACTCCATCAGTTATTGCTGGACATGCAAGTATCTCACTTCACTTTGAAAGGGACAAATCTAGTAAAAAAAATTAGATTTTTTAAAATTCTTATTTTTAAATTTTAATTCTAGGATTTTTTCACCATAAATTTTATCCAACTGGAAAATCTAGGTCTGGAGAAGGAAAGCATTAATTTAGACACTTCTAAGTTTTGAATTTGGTTTTTCCTAGAATCAAGTGGGTCATTAATGTTGGCACTTGAGGCTTCTTATATAATCAATATATCTTGGAAGAAAGAAGAGGACTTACACTTCTGCCAGAAACTAAATGAGAGAGGAGTTAATCTCTGATCAGTAGCTTTGTAAAGTATATATGGAATTAACAATAATTAATAAGAAAAAGACTTAGTGTTTTAGTAGATGGTATATATTAGACTGTTGTGCTGGTTTTGCATTGGAGCCACCCACGGGTGTAATGTTTTTCTGAGAGAAGCTGCTGAGAGCTTCCTCTGCGCCAAGCAAAACCAATCACTGATTAGTTTTGAATATTGACACTTTGTTAAACTACTAGAAAGCTGAACACGCCTCTTTGAACACACATGTTAAAAACTAACAAACTCTGGGAAAAGCTCTCTTTCTTCTGGCCTTGAACAGGTAACGAGATGCGGTTCGGGCCAGGCCCGCTTCGCCATGCCCCAGGCAGGGGGAGGGGGGCCAGGCCCCAGACACTGCCAGGCAGGGGAAGGGGAGGCCATCGGCCTCTGAGTCCTAGCCTGGCTGCTGAGATCCCGGCCATTTCCCCAGCACCGTCACCAGAAAAAAAAACCGAGGTGGCCCTGCAGCCTGCGCAGAGAGTGGCCCTGCGGCTGGGATTGAACATAGCAGGGGCTGGAGACCGGCCATGCAGCCGATCCTGACCATCTGCAGGCCCTGGGTGAGATATTAACTCTTTCAGTGCATGGATAAGACTTGCAGACCTTCAGTCCTCCCTTGGGTGAGAGAAAGGACAGAGTGAGAACATGTAGAGGAACAATATAAGACATGAAAGTCAGCAAGGAGAAGTCAAGTCCCAGCTGGGAGGGTTGAGGAGATGCCTCAAGTCCTCAGCTGAAATCTTCTTGTAAGGCTGTTATAAATTGAGGCGAATAATTTGTTCAGCCTTTCAAGAGTCAATCAGAAATTTATTGATTACAGCAAGCGATGGCAAGCAAACAGCGCTGGGTGTAGCCGGGGAGTCCCCGCTCCCGAAACGGCTCACACCGTTTCCCCCTTCCCGCAGTCTTTTTATACTCTTTTTCTTCCGTGTCTGTGGTATCTCTGGGTGTACTCTGCGCTTGCACCCTCTGTTGCTAGGGAGTCGTCTTCTACTCTCTGGTGGTCGTTTGACGAAGGCTCCTCTCTTCTTCCTTAGTGAAAGTCCACGGCCCTGTAATGGTCTTTTCCATATAAGGTTATATGTTATATGCACCTAAGTTCTAATTACACAACCAGCTTAAGTAATCAAAATACTAGTTAGTTTCTGTCTGGCGGTTTTCTGTTATCTACACAAGGCTTCTCCTTTGATTTTCTGTTATCTACACAAGGCTTCTCCTTTCTGTCTTGATGAACAAAGAGTCTTCTCTAACTTATCACAAGGCTATGGGGAAAATATAATTGATACATCAGACTTTTTCCTTGTAACTCATTGAAAGGATGGGGAGATGAAGTGTTCAAATTGTAGATATGAGCAAAGGCCTCCATGCTAAAGTAAGCAGATGTTGAAGTAGCTGTGATCCCATGAGAAGTTTGAACAGAGAGAGAAGAGTGATGAAGACCCTTTGGCCTCAGGGAAAGAAGAGGAAGACCTCTGTTCCCAGAGATGAAAATGATCTCAGAGATAAAGAGAACTTTTGCTCTTGAACAGCTCATCCTTAAAATAGTACCCCTTAAGCTGACAGGGTCCATAAGCGCAGCTGTGGGAAAAGCTGTGAAAGATGGGAGGGACTTCACAATTTCAGATTCCCAGGCAGCTGCTATTTGTGGAAATTAAAAGTCATGAGAGAACTGGTTTTTTTATTATTCATTCTTTTTGTTATTGTTAATAAAGTTTTCTTTTATATCCTTTTAAAGTCTTGAGCCTCCTTTGCCTTCCTCCTAATCTTATCTCACAGCAGGAAAGGAGTAAGTATATTCTAGTGGGTGCACTGGCCTTTGGCCAGCACCAGACCCACCACAACAGTGGATTGCTTTCTCCTTACCCCAAATCTATTTTTTAGCTATAAATGTCTGAAGAGTAAGGCAGATCATCCATCACTGAAATGCTCATCAGACATGAAACAATTAGAGACTGTTGTCCTGAAATAATGAGGCAATATGAAATATGCCTGAAATATGGTTCTGTAGCTGAATAATGAAAAAAGAAAAGAAAGAAAAGTGTGTAAAGAGAAAAGGAAATATTTCCTAGCATGTCTCAGAGCTAGATTCTGGGTTATGAGCAGCTATGGTAGAAAAGAAAAAGACTGGCTTCCTTTCACTGTAATGTTGCTTTCTTGACCTTCATGTAATGGGGAACCTATTCTTCTAAAGTATTTCTTAATGTTTCACTGTGTTTTGGTTCTGAAATGCAAATCTGTAATGACTGTGTACAATTCAAACTTGAGCATAAAGAGATTTATGTGATTTCACCTATAGTGGAGCCAGAGTTCTGGAAACAAGAGTTATCATCATTCCCTTTAAAATTCTCTTTCGGATAGTGTTGTACTCTGACTCCCATAAAACTAACGTAATTGCTTCATGTGGAGGATCTGAAAATGCTACCTGTGACAGTTACAAACTCTGCCTCTTTGTTTACTTAAGACCCCAGCACTCTCTGTCTTCTTCTGCTTGTTTTGTCCTCAATTTTTTTTAACATAGGTATTCCAGTACCATGTGGCAAAAGTCTTACGAATAAGGGTGTAGATATTTTTTGTTTGAAAATTCCTTTCTTCCTTCTAGAATTAAAACAGTTCTAAAACCTTCAGTATTAATAAGAAAATATTCTCCTAAAAATGTCAGTATCTGGCCAGCCCCAATGATTATGCCAGATGTTTTAATGTAAATGGCTTGAAAATAAGGGGCAATATTTATTAGGGGAGATGGATCTTAAAATAACTAGTTTTAGGATTAAATAAGGATAACTGTTATGTGTTATGACTCAAAATTCCGGATTAAAGTAAAAGACTTGAGTAAGCAGACTGGATGCTCAAATTCATGGTGCTAGTTGCATTGATTTAAATTTAAGTTCTTCCAACACAAGTACAAGCACATTGCATATCTCTGTATTCCCTGCACAATGCTTATTATAACATGTTGAAGCTTTATTATTTCTAAATACAACTGTAAGAACAGCATGATTTTGCTCCATTTAAAAATGAATCAACTTTTAAGCAAATGTCCCTGTTTTTCTACCTTGTCTGGTCATTGACTGATGTCTCATTGATGGAAATATGTTCTGAGCACTCATTTGTCATTTCATTACAGGAAGAAACTTTTTTTATGTGAGAATAAACGTATGAAACTAAACCTGCAGAACCAAGCACAGATTATTCAGTATTTTACCTCTTACTAGGTTTTATGGTGTGATAGTGTCCAACCAGCCACAGAACATCTGGAAATCAGTATCTCCAGTCTTTCACAAATCTTTGAGAAAGTATCATTTTATGAATCAGTATTTAAAAAGGTGATTTTTTAATTTATTTTTTTTTTTACTTCATTTGAGGGGAAAAAAAAAATAAGAGAAGTTTCCTTGTTGTGAATTCTGGGTGATGAAGATACTTGCAAGGAAGGACACACTGCAGACATACAGAGTTTTTAATGAGAAACAAAAATGCCTATTCTAAGGTTGTGGATTCAACTTTCAGGGTCTTGACCCTAATAATAGAAAAATTCTCAGATTTTTTGATTTTGTTTTGTTTTGTTTCCTTTATTTTTCACTGCTACAGACACATTTTTTAATGGACTCAGGGAGCTTTAGCCTCAGTCACACCTCCTGCCAGCTGGTAAAAACCTTGTTCCTGTTGGAAAGATTTACTGCCTTAGCTCTCTGGTGGGTGGCTGCTATGTGTGCATTAGTGTGTTATCTACACAAAATAAAAGTCAGTGATTAAAGCAGTTTAGCATTAAGACATTGATGTCATTAACACTTCTCATTTATTGTGTACTTTGATTCACTCTGCACTAAGTCTTCATGGATAGGACTCTGGTTGACATTTTCCTGAGACTGGTAGGGGGGTTGGCAATTGACCACAAGTTTGAACTAAAGGTGATGAGCACCACCCTGGATGATCACTGTGGGAAGAGACATCCACTGTGTGACTTGTCTATAGACCAGTTACATCACTTATTTATTCATCCTTTTCCTCTGCTGCATAAACAAGGTTTTTAGCACTCTCATATCCCACAGAGGCAATGATGTGACAGGTCATTCATTCATATAGAGGAGAGATGATATAAATGCTGGTTTGCTTATTCCTATCCTAATGTTCCACGGAAAAGAAGGAACATTCTGTTTACTAGACTTCCTGGTCTCTCTCTAAAAGACATCTCCTTATAACTGTAGTGTCCTGAAATCTGTCAAAAAGAGGATAAAGTGTGGCTTATTAAAGCATTAGCCTATTTTTTGTATGATTCATTTGGGAAAAAAGTGCACACTGTCTAACACTGCTTGGACTTTGGAAGTACCACACCACATCACCTGGCTGATAAGGTCTGACCTGTATCCCTGGGGCTCAGTCTGCCCAGGAAATACGCCTGACAGCTATGAATTTCCATCATTGTGAAGGGATCAGAAAAACCACCAAACAGAGGGGCTACTTCATCCTTTCTTCTTGTCATATATTTTTTATTTTTGCTTCTATTTTTTCCCTGCATGTTTTTCATTAAAATATTTAGTTCTAAAATAAATAAGTTTTAAGTAGCAAGCTTAATTTATTTACATTTCCAAAATACAAACAACTTTAAAATATTTATGTAAAAGAAATTCTGGTTTCTTCTTTCAGAAGGCTTCTGGTAGCCCAGTTTCATTTCTAAAACCAGTGAGGAGAAGACTGCAGTAACTTTTGCAAGAAATCTCAGGATCCATACCACCAGCTCGTACTGAGCCAAAAAGATCTCTACAGCCCTTTTATTTTTGCATTTGAAAGTCTTGCTCTCAAAACAAGATGCTTTAATTTGTGTATGAGCACAAGTTATATTCCTGCTGTTAACCATCAGAGATACTTTTTGCCATCTGAAAATAGTTCTTTGGGCTTCTGCTTAAAATTTCCTGTAGAACTGTCACCCAAGCTCTTCTAATATTGCAATGCTTATAAATATTGAGACAAAATGACAAGGCATGCCTGGTTTGTTCCATTAGGACCATGTTAAGTGGCTTTTAAAAAGAGTCATTTCGAGGTCACTTCTGGTTCAAGTCATCTTTAAGCTGAAATTGCTGCAACTGGATGTGATATGTCTTGTGAAAGCTTGTGGCTTACCTGGGTTGTCTGATACTGGTAACTGATGAAAGAAAAACATCTAACCTAGATCAACCAATAGTTTAAATTGTTTATAATTTAAAATGTTGATAATTTTCTTTACTATTTGTAATTGTTATAAAATAAAAATTATAATCTTATAGGTTTTATGAATTCAATTGATTATTACTTCCCCCCCACACTCCTGCCATATGTTTCATAGCATCTTTCAGTATCTGCATTTCAATTCGAATTTTAAAAAGTATTTCTCTTCATTTTGAATGGGAATTATTCAAAGCTGCATCAAGAGAGGTTCAGGCTTGACGTTAGGAAAAATTTTTTTGCTGAGAGATTCAGTTAAGCACTGGGACAATCTTCCCAGAGAGCTGATCGATGCCTCTGGTATGTCAGTGTTTAAGAGGAATTTGGACAAGGTGCTTAACATGAGTCATCTTTTAGTCAGCTCTGAATTGGTTTAGGTTCCTTCATAAAGAACTATTCTATTCTATTCTATTCTATTCTATTCTATTCTATTCTATTCTATTCTATTCTATTCTTATATTATATTATATTCTTTGAGTTTTTTCCCTTCAGCTTGAGTGTTGAGATACACTTAAACAAATACAAAAGCAAAACATGTCAGGATGGTATTTGAGAAGAATGTTAATTGCCATTTCAAGTGTTTTTTCAACCATTTTGAAAGAGTATATTCTGTTTCTGGAATGACACATTCTCAGGTAGAATAGCTTCTGCCTTTTGTTCAGTCTGAGTTTATGTGTTGATGACTAGAATGTTAATGCAATAATTTACAGTTGCATTATCTTTATGGCTGTGTATTATAATAACTTAATGGAGCAGAAATGCATTGCAGATGGACAGATAAAGACTGCCTGTGAAAATTAGAGAGAGGGGAAGTGGAATGTCTGCAGTGTACGGCACTGGAAGGCAGATTGGTCCTGAATATTAATATAGGTAGGGAGTGTTTTTAGCCATATTTCTTTCTATATTCCATGCTTCACACATGACTTTACAAAGATACATGTTAGGTTAAGACAGTATGACATTTGTGAATATAAATACAAGAGGGAGTTTTCACTTACTAGTAGTTTACACAGACACAATTACTGATTCTCATTTTTCTAACATTCAGAAAGATTTTTCTCTTTTTCTTTGGTTGCTTTTTTTTGTTTGGTTTGTTTTTTTTTCCTTTTTGTTGTTCTTGTTTGGTTTTTTTGGGTGGGTTGTTTGTTTGTTTTCCCTATAGTGTGTGGTTGGATCTCCATCTATTGCTAAGGAATTTACAAGACGGGCAGTTGCAATATCAGTTTAACATCAAGTCTGCCAGGATGATGCTGTAAAGACTGGACAAGGACTACTGTCAGATCTTGGAAGGAACATGTCAGGGAGAAAAAGAAAGGAACATGATGAAATAAAGTTCATAAGTAGCTTTAAGAAACTAAATTGGGGTAGAAGACAAAAAAGAAAAAAAAATATCTTAATAGCTCTGTTAGAGTGGCAGCTACAAATCTCAGATACATGATGAGGTAGTGGACTTGTTATGTCCTCTACATGGAGACATGTCTCAAGACAATCTTTACAGGGTGGTAAATGAAGAAAGACCCAGAAATTAAACAATTTCCACACAATGAAAAATTTAGCAGAAAATACTTATGATAAGAAAGACAGGACATATTTGATTTGTGATATTATAGAAATCACCTAGAAAAGAGAATTTCAGTTTCTGACTTTCTCTCTAGCATTCCACTAATTACTATCTCTATGTATTAAATTAATTGCTATGTGTAGAATAGTCCCTACATTTATTTCCATCATGTCATGATTTCCTAAGAATTCAAGACCTTCTCAAAACTCCAAGCATATTTCCTTATATTTACGCACACAGCAAAATCAAATAGTTGTAGATATTCACTCAAAAATTTATTTTAATAAATATACCATGGGATCTGTTTCACAGTCACCTTGAGAAGTTTATGGAATTCCCACTGACACTTTTTTTAATCATTAAATATTAGTCCTTAATAACCAGCTATTGTGTCTATCATCTTCTGGATTGTTCAGTCATTAAAGAAGGATAAATGGTCATAGGAGATGCTTGAGAAGATTTGATTGACTCATGGGCAGTGAGGATGGGTCATTTAAAAAACAAAGACTCATGTGTTATGGTACTCTTATCTAGGTCCAGTTTGAATAACTTAGAATACTTCATCTGACAGCTCAGCAACATTCAGTTTCACATTGAGATCAGGAGAGCAGTCACACAAATGTTCTGAGTTAACTAATGGGGAAAAAAAAAGTTATTTTAATATCTCTTTAAGTGGTGTGTATTATACATTCCAGGGCTTGTCTGTGGTTTAAGATAATCTTAAAAAAACATTGATTTGACAAATTTTCTGTTAGAGAAAACACTTGTCCTATTTATATGAGCAAATATTTTAATAATTTTAGGAATAGAAATGAATAAATGTCAAGTGAATTCCATTGCTGAAGTGGTTCCTTCCAGAAAAATTGTGGAATTATATTGAAGAGTTGTCTTTCCATTGGCAGATCTCAGCAATTACTGCTATGGCTAGAATTGGTCATCAGAGATTTTGAATTAAATACTCTCTTAATTACCTTGAAACAAGTAATTGTGGTAAAGCCATGTTATTTCTAACAGTGGGACATATCATGATTTAACCAACTTGGTACCGAGGAAAATTTAGATCTCAGACTTTGTTCGTGGAGTTTACTGAACAGACCAGAGTGCAAATATCATCAAGATGGATAACAAATGGCTGATCAGCTTCCTGGGATACTCAAGGAGAGGAGAGCTGAGGAATTAAAAGGTGTTATGTGAGATTTTGAAATTAAGCAGAAAATGACAAATAACTTCTAGGAACTGAAGGTCTAGATTGCATCTTCTGTACAAAGCCTTTCCTCTGTTCTTGATAGAAAATTGTTGCAAAGAGAACAAAAAAACGCTGAGGAACTAGGTTTATTTTTTGATGTAATTTTTCTAATCCAGAAATGTATGCCATAAAAGGGACAGCTTTCACCTTCTTGCCAAAATAAGGTGATTCTTATAAATATAAGAAGACCACCACATGTATAAGAAAGTTTATTTAGGTCTTGTAGAATTTTCTGGATTCTGTATATTTGGATGATATGATTAATTAGCAGAATCAACATTCATTATTCAAATGTATATTTATTCAAATATACAGTGACCAAACTACTTATAAATTACAATATATCTTTTGTATCACTGAAAGCACACAGTATTCTCTCCTACTCAGCATAGGTTCAAGTAACAGAAGAAAGTGAACCAAATTTAGAAAAACAAAAAAAACTATAAAATTAAACATTGACTGTCACAGAGGTTTTCTATCAATTTAAAAAATACCCTGAGATGTTTCTCTGGCATATGAAGGAAATTTTTAGAGTTTTTTCCAGAGGAACTGTGGTGAACAATTGGACTGTGCATCATTTGTTCTTTTCCCTTTTTATCTTTTTCTTCTTATTATTTACCATTAGTATGGTATTTTAATTAATTTTCAGTTATTAAACTGCTCTTATCTCAACATTCAAGTTTTACTTCAACTCTCCTGCCCATTCCACATGGATGGGCAGGAAGAGAAGGTAGTTGAGAGAGTGGCTATGTAGTGTTTCATCTCCAGCCGGGCTTAAAACCACAACAAATGGATAAAATTCAAATGCATCTATGTATTATAAACAACAGCCATAATTAATAGATTGACCAAACCAGAAACACTGGTTTGCTGTGGTGCCAGCTCACTGCTGGGTTCTGCTGATGGTTGATGAACAAACCAACCCCTTCTCACCTCTAGCGAGAGGAAGGATACAAAAGGACAGTTGAAACCTAAAGTGAAAGTTTCTGCTCACTTGCAGTTTTCTGATGACCCCAGAAAACAGTTGTTCATTCCCATCGTGACTATTTAAAAAAATACACTATTCATTGCAATAGTTTGTTAAGTAAATTCTATATTTAGCCTTAAAGTTGAGGGGGGGAGGGGTGTTGGTGGTTTTTTGTTTGTTTGTTTTTTGGGTTTTTTGTCGGTTTTTTTTTTTTTTTTTTTTTTTTTTTTTGGGGGGGGGGTTGTCTGGGCTTTTTGCACTGTTCATTTTGAGTTTCAATGCTAAATCTTGTCACAGTTTCTATTTCAGAAGGCCATAAAAGACAGCATACATAAAAAAAATATAGAGTGAAGAATGAAAATTGGCTTTATGCAGGAACTGGCTATACCAGGACAGAATTCATTAACATCCTTTGTGTGAATCCTTTGTGTGATTCTAAGCCCAGACTTGTCTTGAGGCTCAACTATGCAAAGTACTTGCTATCCATGGCAATAAACAATCCATATCTGCTGTTAAACAAATCTTTTGGAAATATCACTCTGTGATGGCTGACTGGAATAGGGAATTTGGGGATAAGATCCATTTCATCTGTTTGTTGATTTTAAATATATATCTCTCTAGAGCTGAGCTGGCTGTTTAGGCTTCCACAATAGTCATTGTAGCCTAATCAATAAAGTCAACAAAGTTTAATGTGATTAATTTGGACAAATGTGTTTATTTTAGGGTGAGATACACTTGTCAGATCTAAGTTCTGTTGAATTTATTGACTAGTCCCCCATAGACTCAAAAAAGGAACTCAGAGTAATTTGATCAAATGTCTCAACATTGAAGAAATCCATAGGTAGTTAAATGAAGCCCAGAGTTTGTGATGTTTATAATCACAGAACTCATAATCTTTCACAGGCAGTTCTTCTGAATTGCAAAGTAAAGATTTCTCCTTTGGAACTGTACTAGTTTGGGCATAAATAATTGACAACAGGCCCCCTCCCCTCCCAGAAAAAAAAAAAAAAATCTCAACAAAAATAAAAGTCTTTGTGACAAAGCTGAAGGGTATGAGCATCTTACCTTTTACAGAAATATACAGTACCCATACAGATTTTCTCAGAAGTAGTTAACCTTGACTTATGCATAAATTGAACACTTATTGGAATACAGAATATACAAAGTGTCATCGCAGGCTACTCCTGCCTATTTCTGGCAGGCATTGCTCTTTCATATCAAGGAAAACATAAATGTCTGTGAACAGTCTATGCTGAACTTCTGTTTCTGATAGAAATAAGGTTTTTCCAGGGTTATATTCCCAATATAAAATTTGCCCCGGTCGCTGTAATTTCTTGGAACAAAGGATGTCACAATATAAACCACAAAAAGAACCCTCTTATGCTTATTTCGTATTATTTTTTTAATATCTCTTTATGCCCTCTGCCTGTTGCAAGAAACTGTCAGTCTCACTGCATTTTCTTTCTTTCATTTTACTATAAGTCAGTTATCTCTTATTCCAGCTGAAGACTCTCGGTCTCTTTAACCTCCCCTGGCACCCAAGTAATTCTCAACTTTGGTCATTTGCTATCTTTGTCTATATTATTGTTTTTACAATTTCACTGTATTCTTTGCAAAAAAATAACCTATCTTACGAGGCCTTTTCAAATACATGATTCACTAACCAGCAATAAACAAAAGGATAAGTATTACTTTAGACACCAATTCCAGAATTCCTAATGGGGAGTCCAGCTTGTGTTAAGATACACTGACTTGGAGGTTCACAGATTTCCAGGTTAGCTGGGTGCAAGCAGGATCTGATCTCTTCCTCCTGAGGATCAGGCTCATAGAAGCACACTTGAGAAGTGACTGCTTTCCCAGTTCCTCTCCTGTGGGCCTCTGCCATGATAGACCTTGGACAGTGGAAAAACTGCCCAAGCCTCTGTCAGAAGATACTTTCAAATCAGATGTGTTGGTTTTGCATGTCCTGGTTTTTCGTAGCAAGGGGAGCCACAGAGGTGGCTTCTGTGAGAAGCTGCTGGAAGCTTCCACCATGTCCAGCAGAGCCAACTCCTGATGTCTCTGAAGATGGACATGCTGATGGCCAAAGCTGGGCCAATTAGAGAAGCTGGTAACACCTCTGTGATGACATATTTAAGAAGAAAATCAAAACAAAAGGCACACAGTTTTTGCTTCTAGTCAGAGAGGTGAAGGAGTTGAGAACATGTGAGGGAAACAACATGGAGACACCAAGGTCAGTGGAGAAGGAGGGGAGGAGGTGCTCCAGGCAGCAGAGCCGAGATTCCTTTGCAGGTCATGGTGAGACCATGGTGAAGCAGCTGTGCCCCTGCAGCCCATGGGGAACCACAGAGGATGCAAAGATCCACCCACAGCCCATGGGGATCCACGGGTGCCGCGTCCCGTCCCAACTTCGCAAGAGCAGATCCCATGCTAGCCCCGGCTAGCTCTTTTCGGGGCGAGAAGGGCAGCGGGAGGCACTCCCTGCTGAACCCAGCTGGGCTTTAGAGAGTGCCTTCATGGGTCCGAGGACACTGCTGATCCCACTGGCAAGGAAGGAGGCAACACCCTTCTGGGGGTAGGTCCAAGATTTATTGTGACTCCGAGGAGAGCCCCAGGTCCCAGGAGAGACTGACCTCTGGGCCCTGAGCAGGCCCTGATATAGGGTGGGCGGGAAACCCGATCAGGCAATAGGAGAAGACATGGGCGTGGCCCCCCGAGGGAAGGACACCCGGGGTATCCACTTAGCAGGGAGGAGGGGAGGGACCCCAGGCCATTGTCCGGCCACCCAGCGACCCCGGCAGAAGCTTCCAGACAGAGGGGAAGGATGGACAAGTCACCTGGGCAGGGTCAGGTGCCTGAGTCAGGGTTTTTGGGATTGATGGACACACAGGCGCTGATGGGAAAACCTGGGATGAACCAAAAAGGCACCAGGGGGGTACAGAGGGATAAACCATCTTGAACATACATACAGTGAAACCTAAAAACACTACTCCACACACAGAGGATGCAGAGATCCATGCACAGCCCTTGAGGATCCACAGGGGATGCAGAGATCCATGCACAGCCCTTGGGGATCCACGGGGGATGCAGAGATCCACCCGCAGCCCATGGGGAAGGTGACCACCCCGGAGCAGGTGGACGCCTGGAGGAGGCTGTGATCCAGTAGGAGACCTGGTGGAGAGAGGAGGCCCTTGCTTCCAGGCTGGAGCAGCCTGTCCTTGGAGGACTGCAGCCTGTGGAAGGAAAGACACACATTTTGGCACTTTTGGGAGGGCTGTGTGCCCACAGGAGTAATTCACATTGTGGCAGTTTTGGGAGGACTGCTGCTCATGAGAATGAACCCACGCTGGGGAAGTTTGTGGAGAACTGTTTCCCGTGGGAGGGACCCCACGGTCGCACAGGAGAAGGACTCCTCTCCCTGAGCCAAGCAGAAGAAAACCTTGGGTGATGAACTGACTAAACCCTCATCCCCTGTTTCCCTGTGCTGTTGGTGGGACGGAGGTAGAGGTCGGGGGAAGAAAGGTGTTTTAAGCACTTATTTTTACTTCTCATTATCCTTCTCTGATTTTGTTAGTAATAATCCCACTTTGTACTTTTAAGTTGGGCCTGTTTTGCCCTTGGAGTGTTTTTTTCTCAGTCCTTATCTCAGCTGATGAGCCCTTCATTAAATTATTTTTTTCCCTCTCCTCTGCCCAGCTGTAGCAACAAGGGAGGGTGAATGAGTGGCTGTCATGGGTGCCTGGTGTTTGGGCAGTGTCAAACAATGACACCAGCTTTCATAAAAGGACTTACTTCTATGCGTGCATGAAAGACTAAAGAGAAGAGTGGCAGGGTTTCCTTGATTTACTCTTAGCACAAGAACCAGAACTACTCCTGATTTTATCAAACTAATTGATAAAATCTATACATTGGTTTCCCTTTTGGGGTCATCCCAGGATTTGTTCAGTGTGACTGGTATAAAACACATCTTTTGAAGTTTCCCTGGACTCAGTTTCCAATAATTGAGTATTTTCTTTGGTTTAAGACATTTAAAAATATTTTCATATTCTGTTTCCTATCCCTCAGCTCCTCAACTCTTCTTTGTATTTTTAAATTTCTGCTTTTTCTTAGAAAGGTTGTTGACAGCAGTGTCATATCGGTTGCAAAACTCGCTGTCCCACCCATGTTGAATATGGCACAGATGGACCCAGCTCCAGAATTTGTTTTCTATATCTATTATAAAATGAAGCATTAAAGTGCTGCTTACAATATTATCATAACTGTTACTCTACCATGTAAGCTGAAATATTTATCTTGAATTTTACAAGAAAGATGAAAAAGTATAAAGTAGACATAAAAGCCTAGCTTCTAAAATCCCAGTTTTCTGTTGTGAGTTTCAAGCAATTTCAACTAACTTTACTGAAAGAACATTCATTCAAACAGAAAGAATTTTAGGTGTCACCTTTTGTGTGAAACAAGATGTAAAACCTAATAATTATTTTATAACTAGAAAAAATATTATTTTTCTTCTCAATATCATCTTTATAATTTACTTCAGTGTGAAAATTCCTCCTGAAAGTGTTTAACTCTGTACTTTCTTCATTAAGCTCGTTTCATAGATATGTCGCCTCTAACTCCTTAGCATATATCCGCATGATATGCCACAGTCCTTTGTAAGAAATTCCACTCAGACTGCCCCACTCCTGCCTCCTGGCTATGCATTTGTTTGTTTTTCTGACTTTTTTTTGAGATTCCTTCCAGGGGTCTGGGATGAATAATTCAAAACCTCTCTGAGTGTGCTGTCAGCTGTATATTGCAGTTTTTGGGGTGTCCTATGCAGGGCCAAGAGTTGGATGTGATGATCTTTGTGGGTCCCTTCCAACTCAGAATATTCCACAACTTTATGATTCCATGAAGTGTCACATGAGACTAACCTTGGTGGAAACAGACACAATATGTCCCTATTAGAGAACATAATCATGCCATTAAAGTGTTTAGAAGGCATTCCTGCAGACTTAGTTTGACACTATGTCCATTCATCCTCCTCTCCTTTAGTATTCCTGTATTATAATTGCCATAGCTAACAATGAGCAATAGGGAGACAAAATCCTTTCTCTGACATTGAAATTCTGAAGAAAGGAGACAGCAGCAGTGAGCAGTAATTGCATGCTTTCCCTCTTTTCCCTGCATTTTATTTACATTTTTACCTTGAAGTATCTTAATTGTACATCTGCCAATTTCACAACAGCTGACATCTTCTGTCTAAGTGAGACACACACTTGATCTTTGCTGGGAAGAGTGGCTTGAAAGCACACCAAAAATAAAAAGGATCAGAGGATGGATTGCCATGCCAGCATACGTTTTCAGCTCTCATTTATGGCCCTTCTTGATCCAGCTTCAGTTTCAGGGAGGGAAAAGGGTGTAGCACTGCTTTAAAAGCCATAACCTTTGGAATTAAAATGAGTTCTTAGCACAAACTGAGCAATAAAAAAGCAATCATATCACCAGGCTGCTGGCCCTTATTATTTTAGCATCAGTGTGATGGACTTTAAAAGCTTTAGACATGCTGGGAAAGTTAAATACACGTGTTCCATTTAAAACTGACCAGCATTTAAATATGTAGACACCTGCCATGACAAGCAGTCAAGGGATTGCTCTTTCATTTTATAAATGGAAAAAAACTGCTCAGTAGAATGGCATGACATCTGTGTGGATATTTGTTTAGTTGCTACTGGTGTACTTAATGTGAGGGATTTAGAGTATTAGTCTCAGACAGCAATCTGCAAGCTCCACTTCCCCACAGCGACTTTTCTATTCAGTGCAAGATTTAAGTAGCTGAACAAAGTGATTCTTTTGTCTAGAATAAAATAAAAAAGGGTGTAGGGGTGAGGTGGCTTGTCTTCTCATTTTCCCTTCCTGCACAAAAACTGTGAGGTTTGCTTGCAGCAGGAGCCATACAATGCGTGCACTCTCGAGATGCTGGCACTAAGGGTGGTGGGGGGGAAAGAAGGAGATGGTTTTGTTCTCTGGGCGAATGGAACAAAAGTTCTGTTTATCTGAGGGTTTGAACAAAAACACTTGTCTTTAATTAATTTTGGGGTGGTTTAATCCCTTTTAATATTTATATTGGAGTTAATGTTGAACTGAAACCATGCATTTCATTGAAACAAGTAAACACTTTGGAAATACCAGAACTAAGTATTCAGATTTTTGAGATATTTCCTTTCTTGAATTTGCACACAATCACAACATCCTCCCTGCCCTGTCCCCCGGGGTTTGAATTTCAGCATATTTTCAGCTTTCCCAAGTGTACCTAGGGATGAAGAGATGTTGAACTTACTGCATGCGGAAAGTGTTTTGCTCACAGCTAGATTTTCCCCCATGATGGAATGAAAACACAAACAGAATAATATAGATTTCTGCCAGTTGCAAGAATTATTACAGATATCACCTTCTGTCCTTTTCCATGTGAGTTTCCACATCCCCCCCCCCCTCCCCCCATCCATTCTTTCCTCTTCACTAATGCAAAACAATCACTGTGTATAGTTTTTGGGACTGGTACTTGTTTGGTTTTTGTTTTTTTTTTGTGCAGTGTTCCACATTTCAGTATCTTGAGGTTAGCTCTTCTTTCCCATTTGTCTTTTATTTATAGTTATTTATGCTGGAGATGAAAAACTATATCACTGAAGGCATAGAGTAATTTACACTTGAGGACTGAAATCTGCTTTTAATTATCTCACAAGAATAATTTGTCAGTGTCTCATTTCTGACCATCTGTAAAAGATATTGCCTTTATCACTTTTTAAAGTAATAAAACCATAAAAGCGAATTTGGGTGATCTTTTTCCCCACTGCTTTTCTTCCTCTTCCACACATGTAAAAGCTCCATTTTCATATTGCTGCCACAATCCCAAAGTGAAAAAAAAAAAAAACAGTCCTCTTTGTGCTGTGTGTTACTGTTAGGGTAATTTAAAGAAGCACAAACCACAGAGAGTTAATCAACCCTATGTCTTTAAACACACTTTGCATTCTTGGAGTGTTGTATAATAGAAATGTGGAGATAAGTGATTGTGCTTGATTTTTATGCTTCTAGACAATATTTTTCATGTCATAAAAGAAAAACACTGCTTCTTTACACTCCATGGATCCTTTCCATGAGTGTAACTCCCTGCATTGACATTTATCTTTTAGAAAGGGATATGTAGAATTTATATTAAAAAAAAAATCCAGAACTGTCTGACAAAGACAGAAAGTCAAAACTGTAAGAAATATTAAAAGAAAAAATCTCTATTATGTACATACTTGCCCATTAGTTCAGTATCTGATCATCCCTCAAGATTAATGTTTTAATGCTACTTGAAGGAATGTTTAAGAGACAAAGAATTAAGAACACAAAAGCTTGATTTCATCACAGAGTTAGTTAGGGAGAGCTGTATCTGTGCTGGAATACCTGGGATCACACTGTCCCTAAAAACTCTGTTAGGACTTTGTGACAGTTTTCCACTCTTCCCTGAATCACCTGGGAGCCCAGAAATGAGAGATGAGATGATGTCAGAGCTCCTGAGCTGCTGGTGCTGCCTTGGAGACCTTCTGAACATTTTAATCTGTTTCCTCAGTATGAAAACTTGAATGGAAGCAAAAATCATTCTCTAGCTCATAACTGTCAGTGAATCCAACTTACAAGAATCATTGGGTCCTTGGAAGCTACAGAAGAGTTAAGAGCATCCAGCAAGAGTGCAGGTAAGCCCTGAAGTAAGGCAGGCACCAGGTGAATTTCTGAGGGCAAGGAAAATCAAGGGAAGGGTCAACAGGGTAGAGAAGGAAGTTGCCTTAATCTGTATCCTCCTTTCCTATATTCTCCTCAGCCACTCTCACTTCTGATCCATGTTTGGGTTTTTTTCAAGTTTCATCCTTGTTTTCATAACACACAAATTATGAAAAATATAGCATGGCTCTCTGGGTTTTTATCTGCTTATTTGACTTTACTGACCACAAATTATTTTTTGATAATTCTTTTTTGTCTCATCTGGGAGTAAGATATTCTAGGAATACAGTAACAAAGCTTTTCTTCTTAAGATTTCTGTCTGGGATCTAATGATGACAGAAATCTAAATGAAAGCTTCAAAGTCCTTTATGAAGCTTCTTTAGGTGTGAACTTGAAAATACTGTGAAAGTAATTTTTGCCTTTCTGAGGAAGCAGGAGAAAATTATATGAATATGAGTTATCGGAACCCACATTTAACATTTTCTGGGATATGTTTACACGTGGAAAAGTGCATTGATACTGGCTTGAAGGATACATCTATTCATATTTTAGCCAAAAAAAGTGCAGTAATAATTAGTTACTGGCCATTTACTGTATTGGCTCTGACTGGGATGGAGTTGACTTCCCCCATGGCAGCCCTCCCAGTGCAGAGCTGGGTATTGGTGGCTGCAGAGGTGTTGGTGGCACTGCAGTGGTTTGGCTCCTGCTGAGCAGAGCTGGCACAGCACCAGCACTGTCTCTCCAACCCCAATCTCCACCTAAAAACCGACAGGCTGAGGGTGAGCAATCTGTTGAGAGGGGACAGGGCCGGGACAGCCAACCCAAACTGACCACAGGATATCCCATGTCATGTGTTATTTTGCTCAGTAATAAAAGCCAAGAGAAAGGAGTACAAGGGCAGCATCCATTGCTAAGGTGTTTGTATTCTAAATTTACCCTGTGTGTACTAATGCCTTACTTCCCAGGAGGCAGCTGAACATTGCCTATGGAGGGGAAGGAGAGATAATTATTTTTATTTTCCTTTGTTTGCATGCATGGCCTTTACTTTTCTTTGTTAAATCCACAAGTTTTTAATCTTATTTATTCCACATCCCCACTGAGGGGAGGGAGTGAAAGGGTCCCTTGGCACATGACAGCCAGCCATGATCAAACCACCACATAAATAAACATAAAAGGATAAAACAGGGACATTAAATTATCATTCAATAGCAGCCTCATTTTAGCCATTTAACAAGCTGAAATGAGATAAGTGTAAAGAAACTCCTAATGTGCTAATATTTTATCTACAAAAGCCTTTGGAATTCTAGACATCCAGCAGACAATTGCATTTACAGCCTTGTCAGTTCATGGTATCCCATGACAAGCTATCATTAGGTGTTCAGGCAGCCTGCAATGGGTGCCACTTACACTGCTGTAACACCAACCAAATCTTTATGTAGTCTCTTGTAATCTTAGCTATCTACTGCAAAATGATAAACTAGATTATGACTCACAATTAAATGTCTCCTGCATGATCCCACGTGTGGAGTTTACAAGAGCTGCTGAAAAAAACAGGATGTTCAACAATTTGGCTGTTATATATTCATGTTCACATAATGTCAACTCTATGTCTAGGACCTGTTAAAGAGCCTTGCAAAAGGGTGTCACCCTCTACATTTATACCAGTAAAAACCAAGGCAAAGCCTGAATACAGACCATGATTGTCTTTGTAATTAAGTATTCAAGTGTATGTATGTAAGTGTGGTGAAAAACACACTCAGGAGGATAGGATGTTCTCTATAAACAAAAAGGTAAATCCAGGATTCAAAAGGTTTTGGGTCAAATTTTCTCTTAACATACTTCCTCTGAATTTACTTCTGAATATTTTCGTGCCAGTTTCAGCTTCATATTTTAAACTTTTGTTTGCTCCTGATCAGCCATCAGTGAAAACTTCTTTAAATTATCTTGTTATGTTTCTGTTCTACCTGCTTTCAGAAAATTTATTTGAATGAGACCTTACATTCCTTTGGCTCTTCCTTCTTTTAATGAGTTGTGAATACATTGGCTTCCCCTCCTATCTCCATCCCTAATCTTTGTTTATAAACTAAATATAAGATTTTTCTCAGCATCTTTCCAGTGCAATTTTTTCCCTATAGCTTATTTGCTTATCCAGTGTACACTCTGTAGTCACAGAGAGACAGACTGAACTGTAATGCAATGCAGTGAGCACTTTGTAATTGCTTCCTTGTGGAGGACTCAGGGATTTTTCAACACGATAACCCAGAACAGTGCAAGGTAAAGGTGCTCTTGTACTTCTGTGTGAATGTATACCCTATGCTTACACTTCATAAAATGAGTACAAAGCTGTTCTCTGAGAACAGAAAGCAAAACACTGTGAAAAAAAAAAAAAAAAAAAAAAAAAAAAAAAAAACAACAAAAAAAGGCAGAGACACAGACCCCAGGAGTGATGCAAAGCCACAGAGGTTAATGAAAAGGCTTCTGTGTGCATTGGATCAGGCTGTAACCTCGTAAATAGCTGTGGATATATTCAGTGTTGCCAGCACAGCTGCAAAAAGAACACTCACACAAAGTAAATGATGAAGGGAGACTATTTTAATTCTGGCATCTGTGTCTTTTGACTGCCATTTGGAACAGGAGGTGGGAGGAGCCTTGCAAAATGAGATAATTGAATTCTTCCAGCCCCATTGAAGGCCACCTCAAGGCTTTAAAAGGAAAATTTTGCAACTTTTTTTTTTTTTTTTTTTTTACTTTTATTATTTTTCTTTCTGGCCAAATGAGTGCAAATGGAATCCATAATAGAAGTCGGGACATCCAGCTCTAGAAACAGAGGTTGTCTGCTGAAGAGGAAAGCAGCATCCCTTACTTTAGAAAGAAAACCAAAGTGATGTTTTCATGAACACAGCTTTTATATTCCACCTTGATGAAGATGTCACATTATAGTAAAGATCAGTATCAAGTTGAATCCAGCTCAGCTGTAGACCCAAATTTTTCCGCTCAGATTCTCTTACACTTTCAAGAAAATAAACTCAAGTATACTTAGTCTGTAGCAAAATTGTAGCAGGAACTCAGCCACAAAGGCACAATGTGAGTGTTTGCTTACAAGTAGACAGCCTATTCCGAGGCCCATCATTTAAAACAATATAAAATAATTAGCCATAAAAATTTTACAATACATATACACCTCTTTACAATACTTATACACCTCTTTTCCACCTACACACATCACAAAAAAAGAACAATATAATTTAGGTAGCTTTCAAAACTCTAAAATTTGATTCAATTCAGGATTTAGGTTTAGATTGAATTGGACAATTTACTAATTGCTGTTCAAAATGTTAGAAGGAAATTACTTTCTGTCCAAGGCACTGTAGGCAAGGACTTCTCTAATGCATACATATATTTTAATTGGTTGGTTTAACTTAATGCATTTTTCTAAGTGAAGGTGTGTTTTGGAATCTAATTTAGATGCATGTTTTTCTTCTTTCAAATAATTTTATAAAGAGTAACTACCAGCATAACTATAATCATATTTTTACTTGGTATTTTCTTTAAAGCTTTGATGAAAATCTGAGTTCTTCAAGGAGGAAATTAATTCAAGTGACACATTTGTATTTTATCTCTACAGGAGCTCCTTGGTGCTAAAGTGATTAAGCATGAAGACAAAATGTTTGAAATGTCACTGAAGTAACATCCCAGTATCCTTGCCATCACCTTGCCATGGACAGGGTGTCTCAAAAACAAAGGTTCATTGTTCAGGGCTGAAAGTTATCTCCAGTTTTGTATAGAGGCTTTTTCCATGGATTTAAAATCACACTACCACTGGGTTGTTAGAAACATATGAAAACTAACATAAAACTTAGGCTATTTAAAAAAAATTACTTAATGTAAAATTAAGTATTAATTAAGAAGGGGAGATCAGAGGCTTGTCCTTTCAAACTAACTACATCAATGATTTTAGCACATATTTTATAGCAAAAGCAACACCCATTAAGCTGTCATCTTTCATCTGCTGGAGGGAAGGAAGATGGGACTTCATTGTTTCAAAACATTATTATTAATTCTGTTTTTTTTTAAGACTGTACTAATTCATTGAATATACACATAAAGTATCAGCAAACAGTAGATATAGGTAAATGGTGGATGTTTTCTGCTTTTTTTCTGCTTCAATGTGTAAACACCAGTTTAATAACTTAAATCAGACATTGCTGTATGACTCTATTCTTGCTTCTACTCTGTTATCGTAAAATTATATAACATCTTGCAGTGGAAGGAACCCTCAAGATTACCTATTTCAGCCCCTTGCCATGTACAGGAACATTTTTCAATATGCCCAGTTACTCAGAGCTCTATCCAACCTGGCCTTGAACACTTCCTGGGATGAGGTATTCAAAACTTCTCTGGGCAACCTGTTCCAGTGCCTCATCACCCCCACAGAAAGTAATTTCTCCCTAATATCCAATCTAAGCCTCCTGTCTATCTGTTTGAAGCACCTTGCACTTGACCTTGTTAAACCTCATGAGATTCCTATGGGCCACTTCTCGAGCTTGTCCAGGTCCCCCTGGATGGCTTCCAATCCTTCAGGTGTGACTGCCTCATTACTCAGCTTTCTGTTAACTGCAAACTTACTGAGGGGGCACTCAATTGCTTCATCCACGACAGTAATGAAGATTCTAAACAGCACTGGTCTCAATTGGACCCCTGAGGGACATCACTTCATCGCTTGTCACTGTCCCATCCATTTGGGACTCTGAGCCATTGACCACCACCCTCTGAATGCAACCATCCAGCCACTTTCTTATCCACCTAACAGTCCACTCATCAAATCCATCTCTCTCCAATTTAGAAAGAAGGATGTTGTGGGGTACTGTGTCAAAGGGTTACAGAGGTCCAGAAGTCCAGGTAAATGACATCTGTAGCCCTTCCCTTGTCCACTGATGTGGTCACTCCATCACAGAAGGCCCCTTAGTTGGTCAGGCAGGACCTTCCCTTGGTGAAGCCATGCTGGCTGTCCCAAATCACCTCCCTGTTCTCTGTATACCTTAGCATTGTTTCTCAGAGACTCTGTTCCCTGATCTTCCAGGCATGGAGGGAAGTCTGACAGGGTGGTAGTTCCCAGGGTCCTCCTTTCTATGGTTTTCAAAAATGGGTTCAATATTTGCCCCTTTCCAGTCACCTGGGACTTTACCTAACTGCCATGACTTTTCAAATATCAAGGAGACCTGCTTGGCAACTGAAAATTGCATTACATTAGAAAATTCCCTCAGGACTCTGGGCTGTGTCTCATTGAGTCCCATAAACTTATCTAAGTTCAGGCTCTTAAAGTTGTCATGAACATGGCCTTTATATACAGGTGTTCAAAGTGGTTTTTGTGCAATGTATGAAAATGCAGTATGTTTCTGGAGAAGGGTGACACACTGAATATAGTAACCTGAACTACTTGAACAGTTAGATCTTAGATCTCTTCAAAGCATTATTCAAAAAAGTCAACATATAGACAGCAAAAAAAACCCAAAAAACAACAAAAAAAAAAAAAAAAAAAAAAAAAAAACAAAAAAAAAAAAAACCACCAACCCTCAAAGATCTGTGTTCCTGCCCTGCTTCTCTACAAGTCACAGTGTACTGCTCTCTCCCCAGAATGGTCTGTTACATGAGCAAGAACTTATCAGGGCTTCTCCTGCATAGTGAAAAATATTTTAAGCCTTATAATACTTACACAGTGCTAATGGCTTTTGTGGTCCATCTGAGGACATTTCTTGAGCTTGAATAGATATGTCTCTGCCAGGGAGCACCAACCCAGTCATTTGGATTTGGAAGACTGACTGTGCTGAAAATTACTGTGCAGTAATGTGCTCCTCTGCATAGTTTTCAAACAAAAATAAAGATTAAACATAAATATTTTGAGATACCTGTAGAACAAAATCAGTCATTTACCTTAAAGAAGTTGGAAGAGCTCAGGCAGGGGCTCTGAGCAACTTCTTTTCCATTGGACCTTCCTCATTTCTTGCTTCACATTTTCTATTAGGCCCTAATTCCCAAGCCCTGATTCACAGGGGCATTCTCATTACAAGAAGAGACTGGAAGAGCAGAGGTTGTTTAGTCTTGCCAAACAAAGGCTGAGAAGAGACATGATTGCTGTCTATAAATATATGATGGGGATAAACACAGGAGAAGAAGAAGCTAAAGGACAATATTGCCATAAGAACAAATGGGAATTAACTGACTATGAATAAATTTAGGCTGGAAACTAGAAGAAGGTTTCTAGTCATAGTATCAGTGATGTTTTGGAACAGAATGGGTAAGAAGAGAGTGAGTGGAGAGGGAAAAAACCCCTATTTTAAAGAAAATACCATTTCAGGATGTGGAGAAAATTGGGATGGCAGTGGTGTGATAGGATGCTCCTCATTGACTACACTCCTTTCAATCTTATACTCTTAGATTTATTCATATTTTTAAAAGTATTTTAAATTTTATTGGTTACCAATAATCTAATGTTTAAACTCTGAAAACTCTGTCTGACTGACATATATAGGTGGAAGGAAAAACTATCTCACAAGTGCTCAGAACAGCATTCAGCTCATATCAGTACAGTTTTTGCAAACTTCAGTGTGAAATAATCATACATGTTAGGAGGCAAAAGGGATTTTGTTTTCAAGAGCAGAAGAAAATGGAGGCAACAATAAAAAACAATAAATGGAAAATTGCAGAGGGACAGGTATCCATTCACTGCATGTGAGGAATAACTCAGTGTGTGAGTACAGGTGTGGTGTTTGGGAGCAGCCAGTGCATTAATACAGATCAAAAAACTCTCTTCATTTAAAAAAAAAAATATATTGATACTCTCACTAAAATCTGTTTGCTCAGAAAAAAACCCATAAATTGAACTTGGTTTATATGTGATTGGAGATGGTAGACAAAACACTTAAATCTTAAACCAAATCTTCTTTATAATCAGACTGTAGGAAGATTACTTTAGCAAAGTATTTGAGCTATTTAGGAAAGGAGTAAAAATATGCACTTTATCTCAATGTGAATTATTTATTCAACAAGGCAGCATATGAAGATGATCTGAAATCTGACATCACTTATATAACTGGCACATTTAAAGATAGCATTTCTGATTTTATTTGCAAATTATACTGTATAAATTATGCATTCTCAAAAAACTTTACCCTTCAAACGACAAATAGTTTGACAGATGTCAACATTGAAAGCAACACTGTAAGCAAAAGAAACACTTATTAATATGTTTGGTCCATTTCTGAAAAAAAAAATAAAACCTATATTTTTTATTTTTTACTCAGAGTAACACACAAAGAAAAAGTAAAGAGACGTGAAAAGAACACAGATTAAAGTCATGGTAAGAATCGTAAATTACTAACTGTGGAGCCGCTTGCATCTATGAGGAAGGTTTGGGGATTCAAACTCTAAAAAAACTCCTCATTGGAATTCCTTTAGGGTTTATCCGCTCTCAGTCTTACACGGTCCCACTATGCAAATATTCACAACATACATGATCTACAGTGGGGGTAAATAACTACTGGACAAATTACTTAAATAATTAAAGGGAAATGGTAGATGCTCCTGCAGTAAAAATCAAGATTGAATGCTTTTCTGGAATATATCACATGACTTCTGGGTTGAATATTATATAAATATTTGTCATTTAATTGTTCAGCATAAGCATGAGATCATATTATAAGATATAAAACTTTAAAAAATACCATAGCATTAGAAATCTGCCAGTCTCCAATGAAAAACAGTTATGTAAGAGAGGGAAAAGAGATAAGGTTAAAATAATTTTCACTACTTTATGCTGCAGTCTCAAATTTACCTTTCTATAGCTGGTGTAGTAGATACAGTTCTTAAAAAGGCAGCTTATTGGTCTAAGTAATTTCTTAAAGGAACAAAGATATTAGCTAGTAATTTATCAATTAGAACTAAGTGTTGCTAATTGTACAGATAAGCACTTGCAACTGTTTATCCTCTTTGCTCTGGGCATCTTCAAGTCATTTATCCATCTTCAGGTAAATGAGTTGTACAGTAAATATATCTTGTGGTGTAATTGCAGTAAGGAATGCTTTCAAAAGTGACTGTAACTTGCAAATAAAAGGGGAAAAGGAATCCTAAATTGTGCTGTTGATTTGTAGCTGCTTCCAAAATTCAAGATGACAGCTCTTGAATATTAGATAAAAATGACACAATTAGAGGTTTCATAAAAAGTGAAGAAAAAACATCTCTTCTTCAATAGAAGCTAGTAGACAAATTCATATAAAACAGAAGCTAAAACTTTTATTCACAGTCTCGGATCCAAAGCTCATCTGTGAGGTGAAATCCACAACACTAATGTGGGTTTTTCTCCTGGCACTTGATCTGACATCTCTTACATTGGATAAACTATTTTTACTGTGTGAGAAAATAAACCAAGAGTCACAGATAAATGCACCGAGAGTCATAAGTTACTGTTTCCACTTCCAAAAAATGGTTCAATCTTGTCATGCTCCTTAGCAAACAGTATTCCTCATCTTATCAAGGAGATAGTGCAAAAGCCAGCTGAAAAACAACATTTCTGCCTCATGAAAGTGACAGTTGTTTTCAGCTTCCAATCAGGACAATAGAAGGTTTGAGCATGGGTCACCCATCACCTAGGAAATTGCTTGTAACATCAGACTATTTAGAAAATATCTTCACTTCTAGATTTCTTCCAGACCATTGACATAGTGTTAAAAATGCTTCTTAGAAGACTTGGCTGAATTTCTGTGATTTTTTCTTGTTTGTTTGTTTGTTTCTATAAGAAGTCATTTTAAGATTTTTTTTTTTTTTTCTGGAAGATTTCTGACTGGCTTTAATTCTAATTCCCAGAAGAAACAGTATTCCTGGGCTTCTGTCTCAGATGAATTCATGGTGGCTGCTGAACCATCATCATTGAAGTGTAGTGCTGCAGGGAGTTTTGGCTCCTTTTCCATTCCAAATGGAAAGTGGACAAACAAAGCAGGTGATCTTTCAAGATCTGCTATATCTTCTTTGAGAATGTGGTTTAGTGGTGAGCATGGTGGTGGTTCTGGGTTGATGTTTGAGCTTTCTGATCTTAGAGGTCTTTTCCAGCCTTTCTGATTCTATGTTTCTATGAGTCCTATAAAATTCTGTCTTGCCTGTACTCACATTTTACCTACACCTGTTAACATAGCTACAGATTTTTCAAACTGAAGACCATGATTTAATATTGTCTCAGATTGCAAATAACAAAAATGAACACACTTCCACCCTAGAAAGATCTTTCTCATGGTGATCTGGTGTTTGAAATGAAACTCCATGAAGTATAGGTAATTTGCTTTCTAAATATCTTTTTTTAACAATATAATTTTGGTTCTTATTTTGAATTTTTCAGAATATTGTTTCAAACTTAATAGAGGGTTCTATGGACCAGGCAAAAGTGAACACACTTATTTGAACTCAGCCTAACCTTTCACCTCCCATGACTGTGGTGGCCTCATTCATACTCCTTGTAAAATGGCTCCAAAAAAATAGAAGTGACATAGCTGGCAGTTTGAGGAGTTAGAGTCGATAATAAAAGTCAAAAGATCACATTCAAGGGCAGTAGCTGAGCTTTCTCATGAAACCTGTGTAATGCCTATTTACTCTGTTTTCTGCTTCTGTCAAAGGCATTAATCTCACATTTCCTGAGTGCTATATTTGATCAAAAACCATTTCATTTAAAAAGTTAAAGAGCCTGAAATCATATTGTTGTAAAAAAACCTGTGCTGAATAGGGCAACAAATCCTCTATTTCCAGTTTTTGCTCCCTGACAACTGAGGGGTTTTTTTTTATAACTTAACCCCAAGATGTGCAGCTTATTCACTTATGTCCCTCTTTTTTATATATATCTAATCTACTCAAAATATGTCTATTATAATGCAGAATAATATTTGAAACTTTGCTGTAAGATTTTGCTCTTTATCTACCAAAGAGTTTCTTGAAGATTTTGCTCCTAAACCAAATATACAAGCAAAACCAAAAGAAGACATAGTCTTTGTTGCAGGTTTTCAAAGGACAAACATGTCGTAATTTGGTTCAGTCACAGACTTTGGACAGAATTACAGGCTATGGCAAGCTTTTACAGCATTTGTCTGTCTTAATAATCTTGAACATAGATATTTTAAAAAATCAGACCGAACAGAGAAACTTCTGTTATGTTGGAAAAAGAGTAACATTTTAAGGCTATAAAAAGTCACTGATTGAGCCAGGACTGATACGTGTATGTCTTCCACTTCAAAATCATGGAGTGGTTTGGGTTTGGAGGTAACTCAAAGATCACCCAGTTCTGACCTCTTGCCATGGGCAGGAATCTTCCTAGAAAGGCACTGAATGCCCCAGTAGGTAGCAATGCCACTGTCATAGCTCAGTGTTTGAGCTTGGATAATATTTTTCATAGTTAAGCCCAGACCAGTAAGCCAAATCTCAGATTTATAGAGCAAAAGCTTTCAAGATGACCCTTAAATAAGACTGTGTAAACTGACTAAAATTCAGTTTATCTGAAGGTTTTGTGTAATTTGCACTTCTTCATTGATGGCAATTCAATACAGCATTACACATTTACCAGTCTTCTTGTATCTGCATCTGTTTTACCTTTTCACTACTGTCTCTCAGTAGAACTCATTGTTTGATCCTCAAAAATTCTAAATAATAATAACAATTAATACCAATAATGACAATTATTAACAATAATAACAACAAAAATAACATTGTGGTCTTAATAAGAATAATGTGGTCTTACCTTCAGAAGTAAAATATGAAAACTGTGACCACACTTTATTAAAAGACTGAAATTAGTGAATATTATGTTCCCCCTCCTAAACTGGTCACTGTTGTAAATGACTACTTTGCCACACCAGCTCTCCATCAAAGTCTTGTTATATAGCATTACATTATGGAAAGTTCAACACTGCATTTAATGTCCTGATTTATAAATGTTTCCCTAGCTTAACTTTTCTCTTTAACATGGCAATGTCTCATTGAAATGGATAGTTTCATTAAGTTCTTTAAATTATTGGTATTTATCATTCCTACAAATGCATCCCTAGAAGTCTCTTTCCAATAGAAAGCCCATTGCAGTAGGATTAGTGCAAATAGAGAATATGAGACAGTTCCTGTCCTCCAGGTTCTCATTCAGACCTTCACAGCTAGAAAAATTATTGTAAAATTTATGATAAATTAAATTAAATTATGCAGAAAACCTGAAGTTTATGTGATTGCGTAGCTGTAACTGCAATGAATAGTAGCCAGACAGCTGCAACTGGATAGAGGAATCAAGAGGCTTTATACAGGTTAAGCAACCATCCTTTGCCAGAAATAGGAAAGATTTTTATATATTCCAAGCTTTAATGCCATACATTTACCCAAACATAATCCTATCTTTCAAATATTTAACATGAGAAAATATTAGTGCCAGAAGAAATACAAAAACCAATTTACAAAACTCTTAATCTGGAAAAGAATTGTTAGTGATGGTATCAAAACAAGAGTTCACAGGGTTGTTATGCATTGTTTCTGGGTTTTGATTTTTTAAAAATTTGTTTGTTTGTTTTTTAATAAATGAAGGCAGGATTAATTGATTGTCCGTTTTAGAAACTACACTGATGGATGTGTAACATATAGAGATTCTTATTGGCCCTGCACAGGATAGTCTTTGCAGCACCTCTGATTTAGAAAAAAAATATTTTTTTGCAATACAGGTTAAATATTGAATTTATAGCACATAATCCAGATGAATGTTACATGAGTGCATTTGTAGCAGAGTGGATTTACATAAGGTGGAGAAGAAAAAAGAAACACAAATTTGGGGGAGAAAACATCAGAAATTACACCTCAAATTATTAATGGTCCATCATATAACTTCTCCTCTACAGAATGTAGTCATTAAAGTAAGATGCAGAATCATATTTTTCCTCAAGAATTTAATTTTTTTTTTAATAATGCCTAGAAACAGATGTTGTAGAGAGCTGTTTCCTTCCAGAGAGAGGAGAATTTGCAGTGCTGAGAACAAACAGAAACTCTGAGCCCTTTGCAATCTACAGGGTTCCTTCCAGATGTTGAATAGTGGAGTAAAGTTGGTGCAGTGGTGTTTGACCATACACAGTGGTCATTTTTTAGTGAACCCAGTCCAGTTACAGGTACATGCCTAATCTTGATGACTGAAAAATTGATAAAGTGAACTTGTATGTTTTCTGAAAGCCATAAATAATTTCATAAGGTTGTTACCACTGTGGCATTCAGTAAACCAGAACAAATTAAAAAAAAAAAAAAAAAAAAGTGCCGTTCGCAATTGCTGAAAGGTTATATCTTTCCTATTCTTAATTTTCCTGTCATGTTGATTCAATTCATGTGCTTGGTGGGTGCAGAATATACTTTATTTTTATCTTAAATATATTCCTGCAGTCACTTCATGGGTTTCCTTCTATTGTTTTATGGGCATCAGTCATTCACATATCACTGTTTGAAATAAAGTGCAGGAGAAAATCAGTGTGATTAACACAGCAGTTAGGTTGGCTGTTCCAGCTCTGAAAGTGTCATTCCAAGGTGAAACTGGAATCCTATTGGCATTTTGTGTGAACTTTATGTAAAGCCCACACTTTGTCTCAAATTAATGTTGTCCACATGTCTGATAATTCATTTGCCTATGAATTTATTTTTCTCTGATGTTCTTAGCTCAGAAATAGCTATAACAGCAATGTTCTCAAGTCTATCAAAATAGGTAGGAATTTTGCCAACCTTTCTGTACAGAGTACTGAGAATTTCAATGTATTTAAATTTCAAACTCTTCAGGTTAATCTTTTTTTATGGTGTACAGCACCCAAATCCTGTCTGGGGATAATGTAACAGAGTGTTATATATAAAATAATGTAACACTTTCTGGGAAAGACCTGAATAGGATCAGGGTCTTATACACCACAAAGTCTGGAGCCACAGCCACCCTGGACAACAGGTGTTAGGTCAGTTCTCTAAATATATTAACAATACTGTGAAGTAATCTTCTTATTGGTGATGCTTTGCACAATCATAAGTGCTACGAATCATCCTGTGCTCACAACAGCCTTTTGCCCAATTCTATTTTCAACCTGATCTGCAACCATGCAGATCAGCCTTGCTTGTACATTTAAAAACTCATGTCAGCCAAGAGCTTCCCCTCACTTTTCTCTTCTAGTTTGCTTTGAAAGAACTTCAGCTCATTCCATCTTGTTCAGGTTTTCAACAGATTAATAAATAAGCATTTGATTATGTTAAGATGTAGTACAATTTGTCTTTGTTGATATTCTTTGTGGCATACTTAAATATTATTTAGATGAAGACACTTTCCAAGGAAATTACTCTCTGTAGGAGCCTGAAAGTGGCAAATTATAAAAAAAAAAAAAACCCAAAAAATAAATTAGAAGCTGTGCAGTATTTCATACATGTGAATAGCTGGAAGCAGCTGGTTATGGAACTTTAATGGCTAGATTATAACCCCTATCTCTATAAAGAGGCAAAGTTATTACAGTTTGAAGTATGTTGTAATTTTTAAAAAGTAATTGTACATGGATTCTCCTAAACCAATAATACATCTCAGACTGATTTTCTGCATTTAATATATACTATGACACAAAAAATTGTTTGTCCTCAGCATGAGCCCTAAGAGCTAGGGAAAAAAGTTGCAGTTAAATTATGTTTATTCAGAAGACCAATTTTCCTTCTGTAAATCTGAAATGTAGATTTAGTTGTTTGTTTCTTACTCCGATTAGGAGTCTAAAAAACAAAAATTGGGGAAAAAAAAGAAAAAAAAAAAGAAAAAAAAAAAAAAAGAAAGAAAAAAAGGAAGAGATACCCAAAATGAAAATAGGAGTTGTAGAAATAGAGGTGTTATTCTCAGTCAGGTCCTCACTAGGTCTGGGACCTGGATAAATTGCTTTTCTTTGTGGTTCTGTCTTCTTTATGGCACAACCACACCACTCTAAGGTCATCCTTTTGCCTGTCAGGTATCATCATGATGGGACTCTGAAACTTACAACTTTAGTGTGATATATTATCTGTACCTGATATACCTATATCTAGAAATGTACCTAGTATATCCATATATATCCATACATATCCATACCTATATCTAGAAATGTATCTAGTATATCCATATATATCCATACATATATCCATAACTATCTAGATATAGCTATTAATTTCAGTCCTCATGCTGTTTTTAGTCAATATCACTGAAACATCTGTGATTTCTGTAACTGCTGGGACACAGAACTGAAGAGCTTCAGATGGGATAGTAAATGGCTGCAGGTGACCATGTCCTGGGCAGCAGGACTGAGGGGGAGTCATGTATTCTCTTACACATGGCTGGGATCAGCCTGAAGAGACCCTCTTGCTCTCAGAAAAGGGACTGATCAATACTGTCAGGTGAAGAGCCAATAAGAAAATGGGGTAGAACTCCCCTCCCCAGCAACTCAGAATTTTACCTTGTCTCAGCAACTGTCAAGAAAAAGACCACAAACATTAAGTGCAAAGTAGATCATCTGACTAATTTCTCATTTCCCAAGAAGAGATTTGATTTTTTTTGCTGAAGAAGTCTCGTAAAAGTTCTCTTCAGAGACATGGAAACCTTGAAAGATAAATGTGTTCTTCCTCTCTCTGCAGATAATGAAGCTCATTGCTTGTCATTGTGTTTAAAAATCCATTATCACTGACTTATACTATATTCAAAGCAGCAATTTGGTTCAGAAAATTTTGCTTTGTTTGCCTGTTTTATCTCCAGATAGAAATTATCTCCAGATAGAAAATGACAAGTTAACACCACTTGTGAATAGATGGGTGTGGAAAACAGCAGTACTTAAGTGGACTGAAGGAGTGGGAGAAGAAATCTCAGAGACTCAGAAAGGGTTAAAAATCTCAGAATCTCAGCTTCTTGTGCCAAGTTTTGACACCATCCATGATATATTTGATCCAGTCAATCCAACAAAGTAATTGTCCCAGCTCCCAGGACGAGAGATGCAGGGAACTCAGCTCTTTCTTTTGTAGCGAGCAATGGACCCATCCTTTGTAGACATGGATACGACTCCTCTTGAAAGTGTATGGCTGCTTAACAGTCACTGGGTTCAGTGGTAGTCAAATATCTTATTACATTTGACAGAAGATTAATACATCGCAAAGCATTTTTTACTCCTTCCCTCCTATTTTGTTTCAGAACCTCAGTACTCAAATAGCCAGAAATTCCCATTATTTTTATGAGCTAATTTATGAACTAATTTTATGGTCTACTTCCTATGCCAGCCTTTATCATATTGTAGTTTTTATTTCTTGTCAGTGATTCCTGTCCAATCCCAATGTCGACATTGCTGGGATGAGAATATCTTCTGGCCTTTTTTTTAATGTTATTATTTGTTTAAATATTAAACAATATAAACCATTGACATATTTTTAAATGTTATTGAGCTTATTTGTTTAAAAGTAAATTGCTATTGTTGTTATTGTTATTGTTTTTAATTTCTTTAGTTTTCCATGAGGCTTATATTTATTTATTCCATTTCAAGATGATATTTTCTAAAATGTATCTACTACTTCAGTCAAGGTTTTACCAGAACTGCTTGAAAAATATTATGTTTGATCTCCACTGGCATTGTTTTTTCTGAGCCAACTTTGGATCCCATCAGCCTTTTCCATGGATATGTTACCCTGCTGACTCACAGTCATCCTGTGATTTACAGGTACATCCAGATCCTTGTCACCTTATCTGTATGCTGAATTCCCAGCCACTACCAGAAGTTCTTATTAGCTCCTAACGACACATCCTTATATTTTGTACTATTTATTTTTTTATTACTGCAATTCAGACATTTTAGTCTACAAGGTCATCTTTTCCTTTCTGAATCTTTCCCCAGAGACAGAAGAGTGCTTCCTAACACTGTGTTACCGTGGTAGAACCTTCTAAATGAACATTTAAAAGTGGACAGAAAAATTAGCTTTGATTTTTTTTTTTTTTTTTTTTTTTTTTTTACATTTTCACATAGTATCATTGATACTTCCTTGATTTTCCCCTTCTTTAGGGTGAAAATTTCTTGGAAAATATTTTCTTTGTTCTTGCCTGCAGATATGGATGTTAATTTTATGCAATATATTTGAAAAGCAAGAAAGCAAAGTTGTTATTTTGTACCAAGTATCTGAAGTCTAAAATCTAACAGAGGAGAAAATATGAAAGAAATGAGCAAGTCACCAGACGTGAGAACATATTTAAGAATTAAAGCATAACAGGCAAGTCACTGAGGTACCAAAAGTGGATCTTTTCAGTTCCAATTTTCTATCTACATCTTCCAAATACTGTACCTTTGGGAATGTTGTCCGTAACCACCGATCTGCTGCATCCAGCCCTTTGGTACTTTCCAGGGCTGCCTCTGCCTCCTCTTCTACCATCTCATGGGCTTTACACTCACTCTCAGCTAAAAAGCTTGCTGAGTCTTGGTTAATTTAGCACACAAAATACTCCAACAGGAGTTTTCTAATTCCTAGGTGTTTATAATTCCAAAGCTCCAGTTCAAATCCCAATCAATTCACAGGGGTTTTCTGCTATTCATCCTGTGCTCTTAGACCCCAGTACACATCTGTTTTGGGGAGAACCTGGCTCAAATGACAGCCCAGTTACTCCTCTTCATGAATGCAAATATAGAAATATTCTTCCTGTTTTTTCTGGTTGCTATAGCAATCAATGGCAAAAGAGAGAATGGTTTTGGGCAGAGCAGTGCAAGAAAAAATGTAATAAATGGAGGGAGGTGAATTTAGTTGGCATGAAGCAACACTAACAGCTTGGGCCTAAGCCATTTTTTTTTCTTCTGTAGGGATGGAATTTACAATGAGGAAGATCGAGTTCTTTTGCCAAAGAACAGAATGGAATTGAAGGGTAGACTTTATTTTTTGCATACACATGGGTCACTGGTCATATTCCCAGATGGATTTAAGGAAACATCACAATATTTCACATTGTCTTCTCTAATATATTAGATTGGATGGTACATAAGGTGCAGTGAAACTGTGCATTCTGAGTACTGAACTCTGGAGGGGGCACCTTCTTACCTCTGAGCACAAGAGTGCAGATTGGTGTGATGAGTCTATGTTCCAGTGCTGGGGCTGAATCCAGCATCCATGCCATGAATTCCAGCTCAGGGGAATTAAACTGCTCATGGCTGTTCTCATCCATACTCAGGCAGATAAGCAAGTTTGGAAGAACTAATGTTCAAGTTGTCCATAATATTCAAAAGCTCCTATACAGTTTAATAACTGCTGCAAGTTCTAAAAGCTCTGAATACTGGACCCTTTTTGTCCTTTTTTCCAGATTTTTACTGCCTTTAGAAAACTGCAGATAGTCCCTTCAATCTACCTCAGTTTCCCTATCTATAAAAGTGGGGGGAGAGGGGGAAATCATGTACTCTATATAAAAAGGATTTTTGAAAATGGCTGAAGAACAGTTCACACAAAGCAAATTACTTAAAAAAAATAGATTTAATCAAAATGTTTTAATCTTTTCCTTTTACATATATTTGGTGAGAAAAATGTCTCAATCCTGAACAGTCAAACTCAGATAATTTTACCATAGCATTTCTGTAATACCACAGTTATTTCTGTTAAGAAATAACAGAGTAAAAAGTGGGATGGAGAAATACCCAAGCTGAGATAAGCTTTTAAACTGAGAGCTGCAGCAAGAACACAACCCATTCATTATGATGATTATTTATATTTCACATTTCTATAGCACTATTCATTTGCAGCAAGCTTTTATAACTATATATAGATACTGTAGATTGTCTCCATAGTGAGAACCTTTTCTACAGCAACTCTTCCTGGAGGATGGTATTCCATTGATACAGGACACTTACCTCAGAAGTTGGGCAAAACAATTTTATCTAAAGACTCCAGTCAATCCCAGCTTACAGAGAAACAGAAGTTAGTTATTCCAAATGCACATGAAAGGCAGTCCTTCAGGAGTTTAAAAACAAATTAAAATCTTGTTTTCTTAGAGCAGTTATGGAGTTTCTGGCAACCTGAGAGTTTTTTCCCTGAACATTTAAGCTGCACGAGACAAAGCTTAAAACCAGAACATGTTGCACTGAAATTTATAAAAGTTAATGCTCTTTTAATATAAGAATATCCTAAGATTGGCTGGATCAAAGGAAGCCAGCAATTTATCTGAGAGGAAATCACTGTCTGACATTAAGCAGAAATCTTTTTACCCTTCTCTCACTATGAAGGCACTCTTCAAGTAAGATTAAATTACTTTCAGCAATAAAGAGTAAAAACTTGCCCTATAATGATAGTCTATGTTAAAATTTTATGTCAAATGAATCTGGTCTTACCTATCATACAGATTTTTTTCATTTTTTTTCCTTTCTACAGAGTACCAAAGGAAATTTTTGTTCCTCTGATTCAGCTGTGATGTGTTAACAGTTGCAGTAATTGAGGGGTTGTTGGAAGTCTGTCCATAAATAATATTCAAGATTCATTCATGCAGGGGTGTAAAGGATCTTTTCCAGTGTTGACCTAAATTTCTAAGACTTTAACTTATGTCATGGCAAGACTGTACTGAATCCTACAGAGAAACAAAATAGCAGTAATAATGACAAAAAAATTTATAACAATAACAATAACTACTACTACTACAATATATTTATACAACAACAGCAATTCCAAAATGTGTCAAAATGTGTTCACTCTCTAAGCAATGTACAGGCTAAATGGACAAAACAAACTTGCAACAGGCATCAGTAAAACAGATTCTGCAATTGCAGCTGAGATTAGGACCTGGGGTAACTCCAGATAAAGTAGAAGAGGAATGTTTTAATTATTAATCTCTTGCTGGTTTTGAAAAAAAAAAAAACCAAAAAAAAACCCCAAAAAAACCCAAAAACTTTGAAATCCTTTCTGCAGGACAGCATGGTTCCAACAGAGACAACAAAGACTGGCAGAGCTCCAGGTCTCCAGTTTCTGCCCTCCCTCTGTAGATAATGAAAAATACAAAGGTTTCAAAACCTAGAACTCACTATCTTCAGGTTTTGGGACCAGTTTTAATGGGAGTGACTGTTTCTCTGCCCTTGCAAAGAGACAGATCCACCCTGGCTCTCTGGCTGGTCTCTGAGCAGGGATAGAATGAGCCCTGTCTTGTTTGGGCCACATCTGGCAGTGCACAGATGTTCCCCTCATTAGCAGAGGTGAGGGTGAGAGGGGAGTGAGCCATTGATGGCACCAGCCTGAATGAAAGGACAAACAGGAAAGAGCAGAACACTGGGCAACTATTTCTCTACATTCCTCCAACAATAAATGGTTCTGTGTGTATCTATGACAACGCTACAAGGATGGAGATGACTCCAGGATGTGTCTGAATACAAACCTACAGACAGAACAAGAGCGATGGAAGCAGGAAAATTAATTAGCTGCAACTAAGCAAAGGAGGCTAGAAATATTCACAGACAAAAGAAAAAATGCAAGCAAAATAATTTGCAAGAATTCAAAGTAGAACATAAAGGAACAGCATCAAGTGTAAACTTAGGGAATAATAAAGAACCCAGGATTCTCTTTAAAAATAATTGTCTGAAAAGAAAGGGCTGCTTGTATTTTTTTATATTTATACTAAACTAGTGATAAAAAATACACTTAGTTTGGGTTTTTTTTTCCTAAAATTTTACTCATTTTTTTGTGGGTTTTTTTTGGGGTTTTTTTTGTTTGTTTTTTTGTTTGTTTGTTTGTTTGTTTGTTTTTTTCTTTGTTTGGTTTGTTTGGGTTTTTTTGTTGTTTTTTTTTTTTTTTTTTAAACTAAAATGTACATTTTTTACAAGCTGAAAACCTGCTTTAAATGCAGTGGAAAATAAAAGAGAGAGAAAATTAAAAGCACCAAACAGTTGCCAAATGCATCAATAGTAACATCAGGAAACTTGTGATGGACTATCAATTATTTTAATAACATGTGTTTTCCTACTAATATCTGCCTTGTGATTGACTGCTTTGGTGTTTTGGTATTTAATAAGCCTTTTGAATAGATCAGAAACTCAAAAAAAAAAAGTTCCCTATACAGAAATCCCCTTTCAAACAAAGTCTAAATTCTTTGTGAAATCTTTTACCTACTCTAAAAAATATGAAAAACTCTTACTAAGCCTAGCTCTTTCCTCCATGTTTTGTAGGAGCTTTGTTTTTTTTTATATTGCAGAACAGCTCTAATGTTATGGTTGTTCAAACTGGCAGATTTATTATATTTTTAAACCCTGCTTACATTTTGCTTTCATATTTAAACTACCAAATAGGAATCTTAAAAGGAGGGATAAATGCTTATGGACTTGTGCACACTCTATGCTACGATTTGGTTTACAAGGTGTTGTTAGGTCCAAGGTTGGACTTGATGATCTTGGTGCAACCTTAATGATTCTATGATCCTATTCCTCTGTGAATTAGGACCCAAAGGCCAGGTAGGTTATTCCAGGGTTCTCAGAAGTCATGGGAAGCCTTACTACTAGATAGTTGTATCCACTCCCAAACCAAAAAAAAATTCTGAAGAGAACTGAAGCGTTGCATCTACTCAGGTGAATACTTCTCCTGACTCTCCTGAACATAGTAACTCGATTTTTGCTTAGTGTAGTGGAAGATTAGAAACTCTTCTTATGTTTAGGCACAGAAATATAATTGATTACAGACTGAAGCCAAATGTCACACATTGTTTTTATTGAAAGCAGAAGTAGGTATGACCAAAGAAATGAAAAAATGGGGAATAAAAACCCTCTGAGACTTTGCCGCCCTAGTGGAAAAAAAAATAAAAATAAAAAACCCAAGAACCTTATTAACTTCTGTGAGATTATACACCCATTTAAATTATACTATGTGTTTAAATGTCTAGCGAAAGAGGGTTTTTCCAGTGAAATGAAAAAAAAGAAAAAAGAATCCAAAGTGATTTCCACAAAGTGAATGTTTAATAAACAAAGACCTAACGTACTTTTGAATATTATTTTAGTCTTCAGCACCTATATTCTCAATAATCTTTAATCTTTTTCTCAGTTTTTATTTTTTTGCCTTTAGCAATGTGTCCATTGTTGTTAATTATGCTGCTTTCAGAAATTAAAAAATGTCCTAATTAATTAGCACTTCAGATAGATGTCTTACATGCAGTTATGTATTTGGAGCTTTGGAGTTTTAAAAAAGTCTCATTAAAGTTAACATCCAAGTTGGCTCAAGGAAAAGGTGGTTTAGGTTTTAAATATTTTACAGGTGTCCCATGCTTTTCAAAGGTGCAGAATTCAACATCTTTTAGAAGACTAAATAATTTACCTCAAAGAGATGGTCTCTTTTATGGCTTATCAGGGATCAGCTGATAAGCCATATGTATCTGACAAAGATGAATATTTCAGTTATTACCCTGCAAAACACAGGCTTAACCTCTAGCACCATGACTTAACCTGTTATTTGGGCTAGTTATAGTGCATTTAAACCAGTAACTAATTTTTGTAAGATGAATGGCAATGTGGAGGAGTTTATAATCCGATTGGCATTGTGTAGCAAAACTATTTCTATAAATGACACTTTATCAAATGCACAGTCAGGTAAATGCATTTGAAATAAAGTTGGGAATCTGTAAATGAAAAAAATTGTGCAAAGTATCTTTGTGCTTTTGGACTTCTCACTTGTTTGAATATAATTTTTGGTGTACAAACTTCCTCTGCTCCTGCAGAGTGGACTGAGGATCTAAACTATATTTATAGGCAATTTCTAGATTTGCCTTTCTAGGTTGCCTATCTTGGAACTCTGGTAATCCCAGCCAGTGTTTAAATGCCTGTGCTCCAGCTCCAGGCTGCTGCATTGCACCCAGACCTCTCTCATCAAATACTCTTTTTGTTCTATAGCTCAGATAATTTAAATTGCCTTATCCTCGTATTCCCCATATGAATTAATCAGTATTTCAAAAGCTACCAAGGCTTATTCTTAAAGTAAGCCATACTTGCATCTTTATACATTATTGAAACCATCTATAATTGATCTCAATCAATTTCTATTACTTTAAAAAAATCTGAATAGAGAATAATATCTTCTAGAAATGTGCACTGGTAAAAAAAGTGTTCCAGTGTGGGCTGGAGCATCTTTCTACCTTTCCCATGCATGAAAAACACACGAGAACTTTGTAATATCTCTATACTGGATATCCAATTATCATGCAATTTCAGTTTCTGTTGGTCCTCAGCATTTCATAGAAAAACAATTTATTTTTGACAAGAAAGGACCAGAGTTATATTTGCACTTATAAACTCTGTTTCACCTGTTCATTTCTTATCACTTTCCTCTGGTAACGATCTTCGTCTTTATGCAATGCCATATAAATCCATGAAAATGGCACTTTTGATCAGAAGTTTTTCAAGATGCTGCACTACCTCCTTTTAGACCATCAAGGGCCATTGTAGCATTTCATGCCCTGTCTGAGATAAATTATTAGGGTGCAATCTGCAGTTCCAAGTCAAAGCTATCATTTGAATCAATGTTTGCATTAAACTGCTTTCATCACCCCCTACTAACAACTCTGTGCTTACTGGTCAGACCTCCTTCAATTTATTATTTTTGCAGCTCAAAACAGGTGAATTTTTTTTTCTTCCCTGAAAGCTGTGGGACACTGTACTGAAAAAAGTTCTCTAATACTGATTTAGAAAGAGTACCTATTACCTTTTGTTTTCTGTCCCTATGTTGTCTCAACACCTGCAAAAATTGCTTCTAATAACAGGGTATTTGATTCTTTGAAAAACAGGGTTTGGAGATATGTTGGTTTTTCATTTCAAAAATGTTTTTCTTGCAAACCCAGTAATGATGGAAATATGCATTTTTTTAAAATGGGTAATACGCGTTGTTTATATTACAGAAGTATATATGTCCTTCAAAAATAAATAAGACCCTTTGTGCAGGGTACAGGCTACACAAAAAAAGTCTCCATGTCATATTAGCACTCTGTTAATTTTCTTCTATTTTTAACATTAGTCCTGATATATTGTTATTATTAGTAGTAGAAATCTAAGTCCTGAAATAGTCTATTAGAAATAAAACATTTCTGAGAGGCAATTAAGAATTAATGTTGACAGGGCTTCAAACTGAGAAATTATTGGCAGCTTTCAGGAAAATTATCTGAAGGGAAAAGACAATTAAGATTTGAGTTTCTCCTCTCCCAAAATATTAAAAATCAAAGCAGCAAAAATACATAAAAGGACTTTGTGTCTGAAAGCTTGTAACAGTGTGGGTTTTTCATGAACTGAAAGGGGATTTACTGGTGTGTGATAAGTTGCTAAAAAGACGTGTCATTTTTCATATAGATTCTTTCACAGTGTAAGCCTGTCTTTGTGTTGTCACTTAAATGCTAAGCAGTAACTGTAGCAGTTTAAACTGGCATTATTAACATTTATTTCCAGAGCTAGATGCTAAACGAACTTCATTTTTGCTTCTACCTGTCTGTTTTTCTAGCCACAGTTTTCACTGATGGCAGAATAATAGGAATCAAAAGGGATAAGAAATTGAAAAGTAAAGAGATATCAAGTACTTATATCAATCAATCAATCAATCAATCACTAACTGTATATACTAGAGACAAATATGAATCCTCTCTTCCCAGAGATATTAGTTTAACTCATCTCATAATGTACAATTCACATCTCAAAGACTGTATAATAAAAATTGCCTTTTATATTTAAAATACAATTTGGCTGTTACTCGTTTTCTTAGGTTGCTCTTCCTTGAAGTTGCATGAGTAATCTCAATAAGCTTTGTATTTTATAAACATATCTGAAGAGAAAGAGATATCCCAGTTTTATGGGTCTGAGGTCTGTACTGACATGGAAAGGCTCCTTTCCCTCTAGGTAGGTTTTCTAGTAGAATAGTGATCAGGGACAGGAGACAGGGAAATAAGCAGAAGTGTGAATACATAACACTGCAGGAATAAACCTTAGGAACATTCCAGAGGTAAAGGAAACCAAAGGAAAGACTCTCACAGCTTTTGATGGGCTTTGGGTTAATGGCTCTCATCCAGTTCTGACAAGATGGGATGCAGACCTGCTGCCATTCCTTTGGGAACCCTGACCTGGTGGGTGGTAAGGAAAGTGAAGGTAACAAGCTGTGCTTTTTGCTTGACATGAAAAGACCCACGAACTTTGCTATTGTAACAAACTATTTCTGGCTGTTTCAAGAAGGATCTTTCAAAGAAGGAGCATTATCATCCTGAGTATCTTCACTGACACAATGGACAGGACAGGTGCAGCCTGCACAGCTTGCGAGGACCATCCAACCTGTGCACTTTGCATGTCAATCCCTCCAAGAAATCTAGCATCACACATCCTTCCCTCAACATATTTGGCAGCTAGATTTGCCTTATATCCATTTTGAGGCATTTCCTAAAGAAACACATGGAGCTGTTTTGAAGGTGCCTATGGTGGGCACTGTTGTGTTACCTGTCTCTTCCACACCTCTCACAGGAAATATCTTCTTAGATATCTCTATTTGGTGTGTTCTCTATTTGGTGTGTTGTGTCATCCTTTCATCCCTTAATGAGAAGACAGTGGAATGTCTTTCCTGGTGCTTCCTGGTTAATGTGCAGGCTGCAGGGAAAGTCATGCTCTGTCTCTACCTTCATTCTAAAAGCATTCTCCAAAGCCTGAAGAACTGTAACCAGCTCTATATAAATTGGGGTAGGAGGTTCTGAATCCTGGGCTTTGTTTTTTCTTCTTTTCCAGGAAATAGCCACTAATTTTTCTGGATTTTCTGTATCAAGAATCACCAAACAGATTTGTGATTTGTACTCTTGCAGATGAAGGTGCGGAAATGAAACATGCATTTTCCAGGTTAAAAATACAGTATCTTATACCACTACTAGAACTATCTTTTTTTCTTTTATTTTAATTTTTATTTTAATGAAAAAAAATTCTCACATATAACTAACATAGATGGATACTCTTGATGGAATTTCTCTGGATCAGAGGTTCTTTTTGATGGAATTTTTGTGGCTCACAGGTTCTTTGGTGGCTTCTGAGCAGAAAGATGGAAGAGTCTCTGTTTGCTTTCATGGCATGCTTATGAGTTATGAGAGATTGATGTTTTAATTCCTGAACTGCATAATGCGATTCAAGGACAAAACCTTGTTTCTGCAATGTTCTATGTGTGTAATTTAAGCACAAAATCACTATTTTGGTTTTTTGGGCTTTTTTTTTTTTTCTATGACTTTTTTTAAAGTATGTCAGATGAAAGCAGGTTTTTGACATCCCTAAAATTTTCAACACTATTTTGTTTCATATTCAACAGACACCCATCAATACAGTTATATATAAAATTATATATTTTTATTCAGTCTATAAATGATTCAGAAAGTGCTCTTTCACAAAAATTATTTGAAATATATTTAAGAAAAATAGAAAAATCTGTTTGTAGAGGAATTCCTCTATGATTTGTATCATATATATTTGTAAGTAGTTCACATGTTTTAGCTTGCATTTGATGCAAGAACACATTTGTCTTGAAGCAGACATCTGTAAACATCGCTGTGGTAACTTTGTGTTCTTCCTTCTTGTTTTTCTGCTCATTGTATTTATCAATACATGTACATTAAAAAAAGGATCCTGGAGGGAGTTTGGATCTGAGTGTAGTTTTCAAATGTGATTCCAAGTAGGTAAATATTTGGGGTGCTTTACATAAAGGAAACTAAAAGGCCCTTCTGAAAATTAAAGACTAATTTGAGGATAGGCTTTCTGAAAGCTCAGGTTTTTTCTTTGACATTTTTTAACCCCAAACACTGAACATATTTCAGCTTGGAGTGTTTGGCATGTGGATCACTGTTTTAGTTTATTAGGTGTAACTAATTTAGGTACAAAGAATTTGCCAAGTGTTGTAGAAATGTCACAGTGTGTTTCTTCCTATCACATGTGATGGGCATTTCAGTGGGAGTAGGAAGTGCTGAAAATTCACAGAAAAATTCAAATGTTCACTTCTGCTTTCAAAGGTGACTCCAAATGCTACTCATGATGACACCAGATCTGCACACATATCTGCTTCTAAAAGAAGGGAAGATAAATTCTGGTTTGATAAAATAGATAAAATAGAAGATAAAATCTCATTGAGCTCCCTTGTAAATATTCACTTTTGTGACAAGTATGGAAATGACACAGTCATCACTGTGTAATTTTTTCCAGAACTCTTGTGTTAAAGGACGACCTGTCAGGATATCCAACAGATGTCAGCACCTGGGTAACCATTTGTTTGTGACCACAGTGTATTCTGCCATTGCTGTATCAAGTGTCTGCAGCCTCTGCAAGTTCAGTCTGTCTGAAATAAAAATATCATTAAACTTGTCTGTACAGGCTTTGTAGTTACACCATGCTAAAACACAAAGTCAAGTGACAAACTGATCAAAGAGCAATTATTTGGTATTCCTGACAGAACTTGTCTTTTATTGCCATATTCTTCTGAGGCTCTGGGGGATATCTGGTGGTCTGAAAATTTGTCTTCTGGTGCAGCCTAATGAAAACCTCTTGACATTTTAGTTTCATTCCTATTTGAGTCACAGTGACAGTTTGTATTACATTGTTCAGTGTAGATATTTAACCAAGTTTCTTTAAACTCTTTTACAGGTAATAGCCCTATCCATTAAATCAAAAAGTTTTGACAATATCATCTTATCCAAGAGAAAATGTTATTTAGCTCCAAAAGCAGTACTCAATGGCCCTGGTACATGCATGTTGTTGAACAACAACCAAAAAACCACAATTCATAAGCTCAAATTTCCATTCTGAGTCAGTCAGTACATTGGCAAGCTTGAGAATGGCACATAAATTCTGGTGGCATTCACAGGAACAATGTGGCATTCACTGGCTGCTCAGCCCGACAGATAAGGTATCCATTTACAGCTGGGTCAGGTGGCAGCTGATAAAACTCAAAGTTTAGAGAGCTTAGAATTTCATCGCTGAATTTGAATAGGTTATGAAGACCCTTAGTTAGAATTTCGATATTCAAATTTCAGCAGAGTATTTTTTATGGCATCACTTTAGAGTATTTCACATATACCCTCCTACTTGCATAATCAAATAATCAAAATCTATGAATTTATACCTTTAATTAAACGTATTAATACGGCACAGACAAAATATTAAATGAAATTAAAATCAAGTTCATCAGGCTAGTTGTCAAAATATTTCTTTCTCAAAGAGTGGTAGACAAGGTGTTCTCTCAAAAATCCTCATATGAAACCCAGAAACAAAATACTCAAGAAATTGTGATAGAATGACATGTAAAAATTAATTTTGCACAAAAAAGTTTTCAGAACAATGACAAGAGAAGAAAATATTTAAGTTTTTGCTGTTTATTCCTGAAATTGCTAAGATATTTTTTCACAGCAGATAAATAAATAAATTCATCATTTCTTCTGTTAAGTTAGAAAGAAAACTTCTACCATTTTTTACTATGTAAGATTCTGTATTTTTATGAGTATTTTCATTTTAAATGAAAAGTAAGAAATTTGTAACAGTAACCATGAATAAATATTATTGATAATGGATCAGCACATTTTATTTTGCACAAGAAAACAATGGAAGCTGAAGAACAATAAGACTTGTTCAGTGCAGATATAATAATGCTTTCACTGATCCCCATGTAATGCACCACATATTTTGTTGTGTCAGTAGAAACATTTTTGTTGTACTGTCCCCCTGCTTTTTCTCACTATTAAAAGCTATCAAACAGAGCAAAGTAGATAACTGAAATTATGTTTTCATTAGAAAGAAAAGCTACACCCTGGTTAAGGGCTGCTTTGATGAAGTAAGTAAGGACCAGTGTAAAAAAAGTGTGTTCACTCCAAACACGACTGTGGGGCTTTGAGAACTGAGCTGCTACCAGAGCTGCTCTCCTCATGTGGCCTGAGATCAGCCTGTGTCAGCACACACCTGGATATGTCACAGATGCCCTGGTCCCCCCCTCTGGTCCAAAAAGTTCATATTGACAGATTCAAAAGGATTCATGATGAAATTCCTATAAAGACTGAGCCCAGATTTTCAAATGGAACAAATCACATCCTCGACTGCCTTGACTCTGTTGACCAACACTGCATCAACCATAACAGCTGTTTAGACTTATTGCCTTCATCTGTTTGTGTTTTCCCTGCAAATGTCTGTCCTGGCTAGTAAGATAAGCATATATTCTATTTGCCATCTGTCGGAGGTGGGGCAGGTATCTTCTGTTAAGTTGGGCAGGTATCTTATCTCTTCCAAGAACAATGTCTCCCTCCGGGGAGATATCTTCTGTTAATGGGCCATTAAATGGCTCACTGCATGACTGAGAAAGTTACATCATCCCATTGTGAGATGCTCCACTCAGAGGGAGGAGCCAAGCATCCCTGCATAAAATCAGCATTTTTTGAGACATCAGATCAGCCTCTTCACTGGATTCCCAGAGGAAGACCAGGCCCATCTACTCTATCACCAGACCTTCAGAGAAAACTACACCTTTCTACTGGATCATTGCTTCAGCAGCATTTCATCTGCCACTCCAGGAGGAGTAGCCACCATTTAACTGGACTATCACCAACACCCTGACTCCTCAGAGTGTCAGGTTTCTGACTCTATCAGTATTTGTTTGTACTAATTACATTTTTTTATTATTATTATTTAGTTTTTTTCCTAGTAAATAACTGTTATTCCCATTCCAATATCTTTGCCTGAGAGCCTTTTTATTTTGAAATTGTGGTAATTCAGAAGGAGGGGGTTTACCTTTTCCATTTCATAGGAGGCCCTTGCCTTCCTTCACAGACTCCTGTCTTTTCAAACCAAGACAATGTCTTCATTAAATCAGATGGATCATACCTTTTTGGCAATTTTCTGTCCTCTTTTTAGTGATGGCTTAGGATGAAAACCTTCAGACTTGTATTACACATTGTGTCATTTTTCAGGATCTTCTCTGAACCTTTTCCAACACACCAGACACCAGCTGTAAATGTCACAGGGCATGATTCAAGAAGTACAATAGAAATATTTGTAGTAAAGGCATCAGGGTTTGAAGATGACGTTATATGATAAGTCACAGAAACTCCACCCTAATAAGTGCCCTTTTTCTTTCCTGACAAGAAACAGAGTTGCAGGACACTAAATGGCATTTAAGATACCTTTGTTGCAGCTATATTAAAACAAGATTCAGTTTTCCAAATGCAGATATATGAAGAAATGCAAGATCCATGGAGCATTTCTTCTATCTACATGTCTCTCTGCTTAAGTCTCTTGTCAGTCCAGTGTAGTACCACTCCCAAGAAGATGCCTCTGATATTCCAGAGCATCTCAAACACCACTAGATGCCCATATTTAGGCCTTTTGATTATGACCCTGAATCCATTCCAAATTGTTTTAAAGAATGTTTTGGCAGTGATTTGCAATGCAAAATGTCTTTCCAGTTTACCTTTGCATTCTTAAATATTCCAATATGAGATGTTAGGGTAATGGCAACCTTAGCCTTTTTCTGAAATTCAACATTAGAATTTTTAAACTATCCTGTTGCTGCTCCTAGAAGCTTTACTTAAAGGAACAGTCAGAAAATATTATCTGCTCCTGTTTATTGTCTTAATCCTTTAGGTCATTTATATGACAAGGAGAGGTCATTTATATGACCATTTATATGATCTGTATAAAGATATATATCTTTATCCTTTAAGTCATTTATATGACTCTTACAGCTAAGAGTTTTAAACTTTGCAAGACACTTTATTTTTAGAAATAAAAGTTCAGGTTAATTCATTTCATAATATGTTTGATTGCACTCTTTCATAACAAAGGGAAATGGCATATAATTATTATTCTAGATTAAAAACAGAAATATCTGCTTAATCAAAAGCAGATATTGTGTGCTTTGGGCTTTTAAATATGGAGATGACAATGGCAAGTGGTTAGTTAATTATTATAGAAAAAAAATATATCTTATCTGCTGATTTGTGAAGAGTATGAGGCTGGTTAGTTCTTGGCCTGCATCATTAATAACCTGTTTTCTTCTAATATCATGGCTCTTACTCCACCAATTTCTGCTATTTTATTGAATTAAAATTGTTATTCCTAGTACAATCATCCACAAAAGGTGACCTAGAAATTGATTGTCCCCACTGCAGGGATCTATATATCTTTGTAACAGCCCTCCTGCCCAAAAATTTTGCAGTCTCCACAGATAAAGAACAAAAGCTCAGATAAATTAAAATATCCATAAGGTTAGTCAAAGTGCATTTAGACACCTCTCAAATTAACTCAGTGCCTTTTAATTTAGATTTGACTTTTAAAGGTCTTCTTTTTGGACCCACTCTAGAGCTGTCAGAAGTTGCTTGAATTGGATTGAATAATTGGATTGAATTATTATTGTAAGAGAATATTTCTTTTTTAGTGTTAGCTGGATAGTTCATTAAGCCTATTCCATTAAGATGCTCAGACTTCACATTCATCCAAGCCAGATTGTTCCCCCAAATATCTGACCAGTGTGAGAACCACTTCTTTAAAACCAAGGAATGGATGGTGCAAGACTATTGCCTGACAACAAAATTATAGCTCTAGTTTCCTGTTAGGAATTGCTGGGCAGACCAAGATGGAGAAACATTCAGAAAAAATTTGTGATTACAGAGAGCACAATTGAAAGGAAATCTCCCCCTCTGCCAATGTGAGGTGGTAAAAGAAGGTGGAAAGTGCAGTGGGTTAAGGAATCAGATAAACTCAACCAAGGTTATTAAATTAGAGATTAATCAAGAATTCAGTGATCATCAGCAATACCATGCTTGTTTTGACTCACATCAGCCATTTAAATAAATGTTTCTCTATTTAACTACAATAGAAAGACATACATCATTAGCCTGAGGAATCCAGCCAAACAGTTTAAAGATACTTCTTCAATCAATAAAATAAAAAAGGAGGACTGAAGACTTAGAAATAAATTCCAAATGAGAAAAGAAAAAAGCCTAATCAAAAATTGAAATAACAGTCCCCTTCGTAAACTCACTTTTTTTGCAAATAAGTATTTCAATCTACCAATACTTTTGTGTATCTAAGTATCTTTCCTGACAAGAAACAGAGTTGCAGGACACTAAATGGCATTTAAGATACCTTTGTTGCAGCTATATTAAAACAAGATTCAGTTTTCCAAATGCAGAGATATGATGAAATGCAAGATCCATGGAGCATTTCTTCTATCTACATTTCTCTCTGCTGAAGGCCTTGTGTCTCTTGTCAGTCCAGTGTAGTACCACTCCCAAGAAGATGCCTCTGATATTCCGGGCATCTCAAACATCACTATATTCATATATATTCATATATTCAAACACATATAAGTATGCAAACATACAAAAGTGTAGACATGGGCCGTTTTTTTTTTTTTTTTGACCCAGCTGGGTTTTTCCATCTAGTAACAGAATAAAATAAAATTAAAAAAAAAAAAAAAAAAAAAAAAAAAAAAAAAAAAAAAAAGTGAAAACCAGTTATTTGTAAGAACTATATAAATTAAAGCCTATACCTTACATAACATATACAGGAGCTTTTTGAATACATCTAACAACTGTTTACTAGGAATTAATTTCCCCCAGTTTTGATTTTGCCTTACAGAATTCTCTGGCTTGTGTGATTCATAGTTATTGGTCTTTAAATGAGAGACTACAAGGGAAATAAGAGTATAAAATATAAACAAGTTTGTTTATTTCTTAGCTTTTTACTTCTATTAGTTTTGCCATATCAGATGGCATAAAGAAAGAAAGGAAGGAAGGAAGGAAGGAAGGAAGGAAGGAAGGAAGGAAGGAAGGAAGGAAGGAAGGAAGGAAGGAAGGAAGGAAGGAAGGAAGGAAGGAAGGAAGGAAGGAAGGAAGGAAGGAAGGAAGGAAGGAAGGAAGGAAGGAAGGAAGGAAGGAAGGAAGGAAGGAAGGAAGGAAGGAAGGAGGAAGGAAGGAAGGAAAGGAAGGAAGGAAGGAAGGAAGGAAGGAAGGAAGGAAGGAAGGAAGGAAGGAAGGAAGGAAGGAAGGAAGGAAGGAAGGAAGGAAGGAAGGAAGGAAGGAAGGAAGGAAGGAAGGAAGGAAGGAAGGAAGGAAGGAAGGAAGGAAGGAAGGAAGGAAGGAAGGAAGGAAGGAAGGAAGGAAGGAAGGAAGGAAGGAAGGAAGGAAGGAAGGAAGGAAGGAAGGAAGGAAGGAAGGAAGGAAGGAAGGAAGGAAGGAAGGAAGGAAGGAAGGAAAAGAGAAGAAAGAAAGAAAGAAGAAAGAAAGGAAGAAAGAAAGGAAGAAAGAAAGAAAGAAGAAAGAAAGAAAGAAAGAAAGAAAGAAAGAAAGAAAGAAAGAAAGAAAGAAAGAAAGAAAGAAAGAAAGAAAGAAAGGAAGGAAGAAAGAAAGAAAGAAAGAAAGAAAGAAAGAAAGAAAGAAAGAAAGAAAGAAAGAAAGAAAGAAAGAAAGAAAGAAAGAAAGAAAGAAAGAAAGAAAGAAAGAAAGAAAGAAAGAAAGAAAGAAAGAAAGAAAGAAAGAAAGAAAGAAAGAAAGAAAGAAAGAAAGAAAGAAAGAAAGAAAGAAAGAAAGAAAGAAAGAAAGAAAGAAAGAAAGAAAGAAAGAAAGAAAGAAAGAAAGAAAGAAAGAAAGAAAGAAAGAAAGGAAAGAAACCCTCCAAAATACAAACAAATAAGAGAATCAAATCAACAGAAGAACAGGATTCTTTCTCATTTATTTTCACGCTTCACTCCCATTTCATTCAGGAACATTATTTTAACCCTTCTCTGGTTGAAGACTTGGCACTTGGCTATGTTAACAAAGCTCTGTCGTGAAGATTTATTGCAAATCATCTTCATGAAATCATTTTATAAATGTCCACACACATCTGTCTTCCAGTTTGAGCCAGAATGGCATCATCCATGCCTGCTAGACCACCCTGACCATTATTGTTATCCATCACATGGATTTCTGCCATTTTCTGTTGTTTTGTGGTTTTCTTGTTTTTTTTTTTTTTTTTTTTTTTTCACAAGCCTCACATTTTGATTGATGAAATCAATGAACTGTGGGACATTTTATATTGTGATACAAGAGCTTTATCATGTAGTATTGGGCACATCACACCACTCTGAATAGTGAATAATCTCTGCTATAGCTTCCACCAGAACACAAAATACAAAAAAGTTCAAAAGCCAGCTTCTTCTAAACTAAAACAAATTAAGCAATAATAAATATAGCTTAATGGCTGAGCAATTGTACAAAAATAAGCATTCACAGAAAACCTTCAATGTCACTAATTGTGATGTATTGTGACTAGCTGAGATGTGCTGGGACCGCAGTACATCCCATCAAGGACTGAGAAATCACTGTGTCAAGCCCTGTAAGAACCAAGAAACACAGAAGGGGATGGAGAATATGATGAAGACTTTTTTTGTTTTGTTTTTTTTTTTTTTTTTTACTACACCAGTTTGTCTAAACCAAGAAATTATGCTGCTTTTGCTAATCAGAGCTTTTCTCAAGCTTTTCAAAAATTGCCCAAATCTGGCTACTAATCTGGAATGCAAACTAACAATTAATCACAGTAAAAACACAGAAAAAGTACAGAAATACTAAAGTTACTCCAAGTCTTTGGTTTAAACATTTTACAGTATGAGCATATATCTGATGGATTTAACACTGGTTTTGGAAGCAATTGTTTTTAAAATGTAAATACTTCCTAGGAAGCAATTGCAAGCAATTGTTTTTAAAATGTAAATATTTCCTAGGGTAAGAAAACAAGTTAGCATGAGACTTTATCAGTTAGATCTGGCTAACTAGAACATTAAATTTTATTTTTAAAATATATTCAGCCTGGTTTCTATGACATAGTCATATGGGAAATTTTTAATGTATTTTCATGTGCTCATACAAATCATGTGTATATATGTGTGTAGATTCTAATGGTGTTGCAGAGGCTGAAATGCTTTTGTAATATGTGTATGTGAAAAGAAAATCTTCAGCACAAATAACAGCAAGTGACCATTAGGTAGGAAGGCTAGAGAACTGCAACAGAATACTGGCATCAAATTTTACTAAAATATACAAAATAGTAATTTTATATAATATTTTCTTAATATTTTTTATAATTCCTTCTATTGTATACCTTCTGAGATTTTTTAGACTTTCAAGGAAGTTCATTTACATGCAGAAAAATAAATTTAGATGCAATAAGGACTTAGATATAAATTTGGTAAGTATCAGTTAAACATAATGATGTAGAAAAATCTTTTTTTTTAATCTAATCAAAATAAATTGTTTGTTCTCCTCTGAGTTATTTTGATAAAAACACTAATATTATTAGCTGACTGTCTTTTTTTTTTTTTTTTTTTTCTTAGAATTGAACCTTCTTAATTGTGATCTCTGTCTTCAGATACATTATTCTAATTAATCTTCCTGCTGGTGAAGAGATTTCAACTGATGCTGATTGTTGAGTTTTTCTCAGAGTAAAGCTCATGGTTAGAGTTAATAATGATCATATTCATGGGTTTAAAATACAGTAGATCTGTATTCAGCCTAAATGAACTTGGCATGATAAAGCTCCATTGTTACATGATCTGCAGTCAGGCTTGAGTCACATCACCTCAGGCTCTGACAGTGCTCTTCTCAGTAAAATGATTCGTTTACAGAAATGCAGGTCAAGTACAAGCTATAGAAAAAAAAAAGGCTAAAAGGAACTGGAAAATTATGCTATGCTATTGATCCAATTCCCCCACCCCCCACACTTTTCCACAGATAAATGCAAAATTCTGCATAGTTTAATCTTCTTTTTTGCAGATAAATTTAGTCTCTCTGTACCTCTCTAAGCCATTAAAGATCTTATTTTTCTTAAGATAGTGTTAGCAACATGACTGATGAAAACTTAATTAGCTTGAGAAGCCAACTTATATCCCAACCAAAATTGGAGCACTTAAGCTCATTATTCCCTGATACTGCATTTTACATCACATTTGCATTTAATATATCACAAACCCATCAGTTACATTGCAATGAGATGGCATCCAAGCATGCATACAACTCCCTTTACCTTGCTATTGCTATCTATATATAATATTTATCTATACACAGGGATTGTCATGAAGGTGGGAGTAAGAATTTTGCTGCATATAGACAGAAAATTTTCTTGTGTAACAACCACAATTTTCAAAGGAGTTAGTTTAAATTTCCAGTATGCTTTCTCTTTTTTGTCCAGGCATGACATTCATGCTTGAATTAAAGATTCTATTCCACCTGCAGTCACTCACTTGACTGATCAGCTTGCTGAAAGAAACAACAAGAGGTGATATAGATCTAGTACAGCATTTAAAAGACAGAAAAATCAAAGTTCTAGCAACTTCCTTGGCTAAGTGCTTTGAGACGTCAAAACTCTTTGGCTCTGTTTACTAATAATTTATTTCACGTTATTTCTATACTTTTTATAATTTTGGGCTGTTCAAGATTTGCTTCCAAGAGCTAATATGTGACAAAGTAAACCTTTGAAAATAGCTGGGATAAAAAGCAAACAGCTAGAGTTAATATTATTTTTAACTCCACTTGCAAACATCACATTAAGTAGAAATGTTGCTTTTGAAAACCTATACTGGAGCAAATAATTTAATGTGGGAGAATAATATCCTTTTAATACAGATCTGAGAGACTGTTTATTGTCTTCTCCCTGAAAATGGAAGGCTTTTACCAGCAGTGCAAATTATAGTGTTTCATCCAATCAACTAAATTTCTAAAGTTAAAATGGTCAAGCTGCAAAGACCCCCATGGTGACTCCCTTTTCAAGCTGAAGAATCACAAATGGAAGAATATTGATATTTGTGCCATTTTTAGTATTTCTTTATCTTATTGACTTTTAAAATTTATACCTTTCCATAAAAAGAGAAAGACTGTCATGTCAGATGGATTCAGATTAGAAAAAGAAGACACAAAATATTAGAAGGGAAAAAAAAAAAAGAAAAAAATACTGAAGTCTATACCGAAACAGGGTGGGAGGTGGTCTCTGTAAAAGAATTACTTAGCCAGATCAAAATTAGGAGACTGAAAACTAGGATGGGTTTTTACCAGCTCTGAGGAAGGCCCAGGAATTTTTTGGAGTGTGTTCATTATCACAGGATAAAATCACTTGAGGGACAGTTCTGGTTACAATATTAAGACCAGGCACTCTTTAATTTTTAGCTAGGAATGTCATCACTACCATTCTTTTTTTGGTGTCCTGTGCTGTATTAGAGGTCAGATCAGATTAGTTCATTCTCTTTCCTGAATCTTGGATTTGTGCTATCCAACTCCTAATGGAGATCACTGTGGAGCTGTCTGAAAGTCTGACCCTGTCAAAGTCATACTGAGCAGAATCTAAAAAGAGAGACTTTAAAGAAAGGCAATTTTGAAAAAAAAAAATGGCCTATAAAAAAGTGGTAGATCTCAAAATGCTACAGCTGCTAGTTTATCAAAGATTTTCTCATTTTAAACACTTTTATCAGCAGTTCCTTTCCTTCATGCACCATTTGATCTACAAGGGCTTCATTTTTTTTGTGTGAAAGTCACTGTTTTCCTCAAAATAAGAACAATTATTTATAGAATGATTTCTTAAGTTCTGCCCTGAGCCAAGAGATGGTGAATATCTGAAATGTCAAGCAACCCAATATAATGAATGGAGAATCAGTGAGAAGGAACAACAGTAGCCGTAGCTGGGATGCAGGATTACACCAGGGGACAGATTTATGGAATTACTCTGAAGAGTGCACAATCTCAGAATCCTTGAAACATAGAGTGGTTTGGGTTGGGAGGGACATTCAGGATCCTCTAGTCCCAGTTGTCCTGCCAGGGACACCTTCCACTCTCCCAGGTTACTCCAAGCTCCATCCAACCTGGCCTTGAACATTTCCAGGGATGAGACATTAACAGCTTCTCTGGGCACCTTGTGCCAGGGCCTCATCACCCTCACAGTAAAGAATTTTTTCCCAATATCTAATGTTTACCTAATGTCTTTCCGATTACAGTGATACAGGCTGAAGGACTACTGCTTTTCACAGTACCCACCTTCCAGATTTAAAGTTTTATTAACCAGATTTTGGAGGTCATGTTAATAAATAAATATCATAAAATTTAAATAGATTTTTAAATAAAGTTCATCTCCATCTGTTGCAGTGTAACTCATACACTAAACCCCTAATACTCTGTTTTAAATACCCCTAATACTCCTACACTAAACCCCTAATAAACTAATTTTGAATTTTTAAAAAAATCACCAAATAAAGTATAGATTAAGTTTTAGACAAAATGTAGTCAGGACAGAGTAAGACAGATTTATAATGGCAGTTTGTGCTCTTGCCAACACTATTGTACTTAATTTTAACAGTAATAGTAGTCTCATTCACTTCTTGAACACATGCTACTCATGTAGGAAGTGAAAGACAAAGTAACACTGGGTTTGGTAAACAAAAAAGATAAAGAGAAATTCAGAATGGCCCCTTGTTTCTCAGCATCCATTCAGGACATCCCACCTGCTAATCCTGCTGCAGGCAGGGAAACCAAAAGAAAAAAAAGAAAAAAAATTTAGAGGCTTCATTCATAAAATTCAATAAGCTTGGCTAAGCTGAAAGAAAGCTTTCACTGCACCCTCTATTAGTTTCCTGTTTTTTTTTTCTTTTTGTCATTATCTTCTGCACACACCAGAAAACAGACTTTCAACAAAAAAGCTATTTTATAAAATAGTAAATAACACCAGATTTCACAGCTTTACATTGATGTGACTTCCCAGTTTACCTGGGAAAAAGAACTTGCACTTCTGTGTCTGAGCACAGTGGCAGGTGAACCATCTATTCCCAAATTTCACTAGGCTGCTGGAAGGGCTGCAACAGCAATTTCCTTGCATATTAACTCTTTCTTAACTGATGAGTAAAAACTAATTTATACCTGAAATTTTTAAATTTTGTTTGCTTAGGCAATAGAGATGATATGCCACTTAGAAGACATCCTGATCTAATTATATTTCTATTATTTTATTTCCATTTCTATTTTTACTTCTATTCTAACAGCATGATTTGTATCATATACAAATCTCGTATTTTCACCTATTATTTTTACTGGGATATTATCAAAAATCTTAGACTAACACCTTGTTACTCAGACTATAAGGGCAAGGTAGTATTCTCAAGGGTAAGGGCTTTTTCAACAGAAAGTTAGGGATCAGTGATGGAGACTTTATAAAAGTAAAAAAAAAAAAAAACAAACTAAAAGGGATATCAGTTTAAAAAAATGAACCCTCTTTAGAATTAGCAATCCTGCAGCTTCTCCATTCACATACTTCAATATTTTTTAGCCATCACAGAATAACTGTGGTTTTCAGGACAAAGTTATGCCTAAATTTCTACTCTTATTGTAGCTTCTTCTAGCAAAAGGGAAAGTATGAGGAAAAAATAACAAAATTTCTCCACTGAATGGCAAGTTTTTTCTATAGGAGTATATTGGAAGAGGAAGATGCCCTATGACTGCTGAGTAAACACAAGTTAAAGGTAAAAATTGAGACATGGGGAAACGTGGAAACAGGTATCACAGAAGGATCAGAGTTGGCAAGACAAGGAAGAAGAAATAAGTACAACAGACAGAAAAGAGGAAGGACACCCCGTCCATCAAACAAAATCATGACTTGAAAAGCCCAAAATGATGAAGGGACCCTTAGAAGCAGGTGAGATGCCCCATCTCCCCACACTGGGAAGAGGTAGAGCAGTAGAAAACCACATGAAATAGCAAAGGAAATTTGGGAAGGTGCCTGCTCGTGTTTTGGCTTAATTCATCAAAGAACTCTTCATCCTGCACCTGGGAGACCACGAGCCAGCAAGGGCTGTGGCCATGAGCATTCCACAGCATCCTTTCCATGGAAATGCATAGTCGGAGCTAATTAGCAGATTAGGTGTAAAAGACTAACAGTTTTAGTGAGAAGTACAGATAGTGATTAACCATTAGCACAAAGTGTCATCTAATCAATGTAAATAGCAAAAATTCCTTTAAAATTTGAAATTCATCTGATTTATCAGTTTTCTAAAAACTCTTATAGTGATCTCTAGTTTCCTTGTTGATAAATATTTACCTTTACATACAAAAATATGCTCAGGTACAACACTATTGACTGGATGAATCTTAAGGATTGGAGGATTAAATGCTAATTTTTGACTTTGCACAGTTGAGAAACAGAAGTTCTGGAAATGCTAAGTGGTTACTCCTTGTACTTTGTCCAAATTCACCTTTGTTTGACTACCTTTAAACATCCATTTTTCAAGATTGGGAGTCTGATAGAACTTGCTATAGATTCTCTGCAAACTGAGCTTCCTTTACAGTGAAGATGGTAGAGACAGACTTTTCACTTCATGAGACAGCTCAGGAGATGTGTTCAGATCCAGGGGTCCAGAACTTGGTGGTTTCAGCCTAAGCATGGTCACAGGGAGCATAAAGCAGTGTTAGGAATTCATCCAAGTGTAAGGATCAATATAGTAGAATAGGCAGGGAAAAAGAAGGAAAAAGGGAGAGAGGAAAACCCCAAACAGGAAGGTTTTCTGTAAATATGAAATTAATTCTAATATTCTGCATTTTCCAGGCAAAGGTTTAGAGTGACAAAAATGGAATTTTCAAACATGAACGGGTGTTGTTATTAAGGTTGAGAAATTATTGACTTACAAATATGCAATGTGTTCTGAGTGACAAAAAAAAAGAAACCAAAGCTAGTTCAGACATATTAATAAGTTTTCTAAAATATCAAATAATTTTCAATCTGCTCCACTTGAGTTTGATTCTGGACTCAGGTTTCAAGTACCTGACCTGGCATCAAAAATTGCTTGTCATTTTTCACAATAAAGGACCAAAAGATGTTATCAACTTAGAAGCACAGGCCTGTTATAAAATATGAAGCAAAGAGAGTTCATGCTTTTCAGATTTGATTTATCAAATCTAATTATATAGGAAAAAATGTCATTGTAAATCCTAATTAATTTAACTAGACAAAAATATATCTGCTAATATTAGACATAATAATTGAAGACTAAAAGGCTTTTTTACCAAATAAGAATGGCCAGCTATTTCTAAATGTGCAAAAATAACCTAGCAGTGAATATAGCTTATGAACTGCAGCATTGCTTGTTTTTCCCTGGTCCCGGGCAGCTCTGGAGAACCCGGTTAGGGCACTGCTTCTCAGCAGGACTGGGCTGCCGCGATTCCCGGGCGCTTCTGCTTTCCATGCACCGGGGTGGGCTGGCCACGTTCTGCTGCCGTGCGCGAGGGGTGAGGCAAAGAGGCGAAGGAATTGTCCACTCTGTCCACATGGTCGGCTGGAGAGCTTTTATTTGCTGTGGGGAGCTGCGGTGGAGAAGCCACGACTCGCTCCCAACGCCACATGGAGGAAAATGGCCCCGGGACTGGGGAGGCGTGCGATTTTATAGGGGGTGGGACGAGGAGGGCAGAAGCCCTCCCGCCCAATGGGGACAGGCGCCGTGGCGGTGACGTGGACCATGGTGACCAGCGGGAACGAGGCAGGGGCGGACACAGGGCTCTGGGGCGAATGGGGATGCGGGGATGGGGTAACTGACAGGGAAGTTTCCGGAATGAACAGGGGTGGTTACTGGAGTGACATGGAGAAGCTCCAATGGCAGGCAGCCTGGAGCGAATCATAGTGGGGGGAACAGGGGTGTACAAAGGGGTACACAGAACCGGCTAACTAACACATATCAGAACCCCTAATCTGAACGCAACCCGGGATGCAACAATGAACAGAGAAATTCTTGGACCAATAATACTGAATAAGATGTGACATTTAATTCTGCACAACCTATAACTTATTAAATACTTCAGAAAGTAAGTTTGGTTTATTGATTACTTGCTTGCTTTTTTTTTTTTTTAACAGATGATAAGACACTATAATAGGATGAAGGAAATAGGAAATTTGACTGCTTTGTTATACTTGGAAAATTATATTGTTTTCCAGGTTACTATATCTCTCATCATTGTCTCCTGGTCTATCCAATTACTTTATACACTTTCTTAGTAAGAATTTTAATTTATTTCTTGTTTTCTTTTTTATTTTTAGTTTTGGTTTTCCTACAGAATCTAAGACTTTGAGGAATTGATCTCAACATGAACTCATGGGAGCTACTGATTTTTTGCAATAGTTTTTCCAGTGACAGTTCTATGATATATTGTTGATAAATGGAGTGCTAACAATTGAGATGTCTCTGCTGACAGAGCTTGTTCCCATTTATGATGCTGTTAGTGCTGAAAGGATGTGCCTAATCAGGTGCAGGTGTCTCCAGCTATGGCAGCCATGCCCCATGAGAACCCACCACTGCAGTGATAGTTGGGATTGCAGGTGTGAGGCAATGAACAGAACATGTGTGACAGCAGTATGAAACCACAAGGAAATACATTGCCCAAGAGCCACTGAAAACTGCCTCAGTTACTGAGGAAAGGATTCAAGAGCTGCAATGAAAAGAGAGGCTGCAAAATTGCAGGAGAAAGGCCTTTTAAATCACAAAGATTAGGGCATTTTGAACAGTGTGCAAGAAGGGAAAGAAGAGGATTTCACTATAGAGAACTGGGGGACCTCAAGAACTAAAAATCTTTTATTATCCAGTGATTCAGTGATACAGAATTTCAACAATACACCTAGGAGACACCACCTGACTTATTAGTTACCTTGGCTACATTTGCATTCAAAAGAATGTGCATTTCTGCAATGCATTTGTCTCATCCTAAAGTCGACACTGAAATGGGATGAGTTCTATCCTGAATGTATGGGGTTTTTTTTTCATTTCAGATGCAGACTTCTCTACTAAGACTCATGAAGAGTACTGAGCTTTGGAGAATAGAACTCTCTCATCTCTACACCCACCACGACTGAGGCATCTGCCCAGACAGAGCCCTTTTGGGACCATGCTGCCATCCCAGTGCCAGCTGCAGGCTGGGCCCTGCTCCTATGGCAGCACAGGTGCAGCAGTGAGAATGGCTGTGGGATGAAGCTCAGGGAGGGGAACTCCTCTGCTCCATGACAGAACGTGGGGGGAGGTGAGTAGGCTGAAGAATTAAGAGATGGGAGGCAATTGTGAGAAGTTCCTGCCTTGGGCAGCAGGCACATCTCCGCCTTTCCTGGTATAGCAAGGACAAGATTCTGCAAGTAGGACCAAACAAAGATCTGCAAGATGTTTCTTACAGCTTGGAAGTGACCCCAAGGTTAAATTGACCTATGCCCTGCAGTCAAAACACTTCCATAAAGAAATAAAGATGTGTCATTGTCTAAGGAGATCCCCTCTGAGGAGAACAGAAGGCCCAAAATACCAACTGAACCCAATTCTTGACAAATCCTTAGTCCCTGGCATGGCCATTGGATTAATATCCATTATTGCTTTCCATGCAGACAGCAATGAAACTGCAATAAGCAATCTCAGGGCAGTTAAGGGATTCTTCAGGGCCCTTGGAGGTTAAGGATCAAGAATGAAAACAGTGTCCTCCTCTATCCTTCCAGGGTAGAGGAATGATAAATGAAGAAACAAGAAGAACCAGCTGATCAGCTGCTTCCTGACAGGTGTCACTGGCAGAATTTAGGGGTTTTGAATTAATCAGATTAATCTACTCAACACCTGTGGGAATGGCAATATTGCAATACAGGGAGGACTACAGGGTGACACATCTGGTAACAGCCATGAGCAATGCAAGTGTAATGCAGCTCCACAAATATTTATTGAGGAAGTAAAAATTATTTATGTCAGAATGAAATCTCAGACACTATATTTCTGGAAAATGTGTGTAAATTCTTTTCAACGTGTTTAATAAATACTAATTGATATTCAGGGAAAAATATTCCTTGGGTAATCAAGTGAAGGAAGAGCCTGTGTTCCATGTGTAAATGAGAATATTTTGGCTTGATTACCCTTGTATAACAAAAGCTAAGAAGGGATGTGATTGCCATCTATAAATACAGGTTGTAGAGGAGGATGTGTGGGAGTGCATGGGAAGGCAGGGAAGACAGACCTGTGGATGAAACACAACCTTGGCACAATGGCAAATGAAAACATTGTGTTCGGAAATCAGAACAAAATGCCTAAATCTCAGGGCTGCCACACTAGGGAACAGCCTTTCAGGAAGGATTACAGAGACAAGAAAATTCATTTTCCAAAATGCCATTATGTACTGAGACTTCATGGAACATTGCACTGGCCTCAGCGCTTCAGACAGACCCTTCCAGTCCACAACTCCTTGATTCTTATGACAGATAAAATTATTTTTATAGTGATGGCTAATGAGATTTTACAGAACTTGGTAATGAACGAAGGGTTGAGCAATGGATCCCCATAGTAACAGAACAGCTCTTAGGAAAGATTTATCTGGTGGGAGTTAATGAACTAATTTCTGATGTTATCCTTTGAATTACTTAGGGACATAATAGTTTTAAAGTATTTTAAGGGAAGTTGTTTGATTTATTTTGCATTGGATTGTCTGTCTCAATCTCTACCTGGAATTGGAATGGATTTTTTTATTTATTTAATCAGATTTTGTTGAAAAGGATGAAAGAAAAAGTTACAATGATTTTGTTTGAATGTGTTTTTTTTATTTATTTAAAATTACTCTTCAAGACTTCAGTAGTTAAAATACAACATTTGCATTTCAGTGTTGTGTTGTTTTCTCTGTCTATAACTTGCTCATGCATCATGATAGTATTTTAACCAGTCTATTCTATTTTATTTTGATATTTGGCTTATTGAAGAGATCTATTTGTTACTACCAATTGAGACAGCTTAATTTCTGCTCCTTTCAGATCACTATGGTTCTTGACATTGACAGGAATTAAAGGAAATGGGAATCTCAGGTCTGCTTAGAACATAATCACTTAAGCTATAAATTATGTCACTACAGAATAATATCTCAAAATCTTCCAGCTAAACCACAGTTCAGATTAAAAAGTAAATAAATAAAAATTCACATATAAGGCTTGTTAGATGACAAGTCAGAGACTCAGGTAATATTGCATCTTGATTTTGGCTGGGATAGAGTTAATTTCTTCCTAGTAGCTGGAAAAGTCCTATATTCTGGATTTAGGGAAAAAATAATGTTGAGCTCACTCTGATGTTTTGGTTGTTGCTCAGCAGTGCTTTCACTCAACCAAGGACTTTTCAACTTACCATGCTGCCCTGCCAGCAAGGAGGCTGGGGAGGCAGCAGAAGCTGGGAGGAGACTCAGCCAGGACATGTGACCCCAGTGACCAAAGGGGTCATTCCCTCCCGTCCCACCTCATGCAGAACATTAACACAGGACTGAGTTGGCCACAGGGATGGCAGCCCTGCCCAGGGACAGGCTGGGCATTGATCAGCAGGGGCTGAGAAATTGCATCATGAGTCACTCAAGTCCTGCTGGTGTTTTATGGTGTTTTGGGTTCTGGCACCGAATAGCAAACCCAGTTTGGAGTGACAAACTCTCTTATTAACAGTGTGGGAAATACTTGGGTGTAGAAAAGCAATGTTCCTATTAGTACAGAGTTGCAGCCACACATTGTGATTTCATAAATAAAGTATTTCTAATATAGGCAAGTTGTCCTGCCTGGAATACAGATGGTATAATAAGCCAATGAAAAAAGAAATATTAATTTGCTATAACATTTGAAATGACATGTTAAAAAACCTTACTAATATATAAACATTCATATGGAATCTTTATCTAAAGCCAAATATCCTGGAAATGTACTTTTACTGGTAATTTTAAGGATTAAACATTTCTTATTTGAGATTGCAACATCAAACTGTCAATGCTTCATGACAAAAAATTTGAATTTATTTAAATTCTGGTTGTATGCTTCCTAAAGAGTGTTCCTGAATATCTTTTGCTAGCATATCTGATAATTATCCCATATTTACAAGTAATTTTTTGTGTAGTAGAAGTAAAATTATATAAGGACTATACATATATAATAATATATATTATATAAAAGCCACATCCCTTTTGTTGAAGGATTTCTTGTTTGTAGTTTATTCTTCATATCACAGTATCATATGTGCTGTTAATTTTGAGTATGAACTCAGCTTCTGCAAATACAGGTTAAAAATGAAATTAAGTGTCAAGTTTTCTAGCTTCATGTACTAATTATGAAAGGAAGGCAAATAATAAAATATAAACATATTTATTCTCTGGGTTTGTCTTCTAGTTTTTTATCAGAACCCTTTACAAACATCTAATGGATAGTACAGACCTGCTGATTCATCAGCACCTATAGATAATGTCCAGATAAAGCATTTCAAGAAGAGCAGATCCTGAAACCTGTAACTAGGATAAGACAGCTGAGATGAGGAATGAGTGGAGTTTCCCAGTGACAATATCTTAGGTGTTTTAAAATGTCTTGAATTCTAATTTCTTTAGATTATCTTCCTAACACAGGGAATTTCAACATCTTGATGATACCCCTTCTTCTTTTCAGCATGGTTTTGCTGGATCTTTTTCAGCATGACAAAACCGTCCCAAAAACTGCCCTCCAAAAGTCCAGGGTGGCAGTTCTGCTGACCCACTTCTCACTTCTCCAAGATTCAACAACTCCATCCTTTCATGCTGTGCCTGAGACAGACTCCAACTACCACACCACCTGCCACTCCTTCTTTGTTCAAACTTGCTGATTTTTTTTTTTTTTTTTTCCTTTTCAATCCTCAATCATTCTCTGATTCTAAGATTTTTATGGTATTCCTCAACCTATTCACTTCTTCCCAGAGCTCTGCCATGGAGCAGAGGAATTTCCCTTTCTGGGCACAGACCCACACCCTGCAGCCTCCAGCTGGTACCAGCATGTTCCCACCAGCGATCTTTTTGTTCTTTCTTTTTTTGTTCTTTTTTATAAAATTATTTTTCCACTTGGAGCTTTTATGACTACTTTTACATCTTGGGTAAGCAAGAGTCCTTCTTTATATTCTTCTCTTGCTTTTTAGTGGTCTTTGTGTCTAAAATAATTTATAGAACCTTTTCAAGATTGTTCAATATTAAATTTCCTACCTGAATAAAAATGGGACCTTAAAGTGCCTCTTTTTTTATCCCTTTTGGTTTCTTCCATCAGCAGCTAAACTGAATTGCAGCAAAAAACTTCCATTATAACATTTTCCAAAGTAAATACCTGAAGATCTTTTTGGCATCAAGCATGTGTCTGCAATTTGTTTATTTTTCTTCCAAGGAAGTATAACTGGCAAGAATTCCTTTTTATAAACTTTAAAAATTATATATTTATTTTTTTTATTTATTTATTTTATAGATTATATAGTATTCCTTTTTATAAATTTTCTACTTGCATGCATAACCAAAAAGAATTGTGCAATGTATTGTACAGTCTTATCATTACAATTATGATACAGGTTTCTGTAGAGATTGTTCATGACACCTTAATGGCAGAAATTTCTGCTTGGGCTCTCCACATCGCTGTTCATTTTTGGTATCTGTTTATAGCTGTGCTGTTATCTCTGCACTGCCATGGCCACACAGCTGGGACCAAACAAAGCAGTTGCCTCAACACCATGTCTGAAATACGGTGCAATATCCCTGAGAGTGGCAATCCCATGATTTTTGGTACTTAGGTGGTTAAAAGCCTGGAGAAGTGGCACAGAAGAGAATGAACAGATGTGTTGCTTCTCCTGACTTTGAGGGGTTTTAGTGACTTGGCTGTGATCAAAACAAAGCAGTTCTAGTGGTGGGAATAAAGCAGGAAATCTGAGCTCAGATAATTTTGGGGATGAAAAGAGGGTTTTGAGGCAGCATAGGTGCAACAGGTGATGGAAGGGAAGGCTGGCCCATGAAAGGGAGATTTGCCTTGTGGGATTTACGTCAGAAAGATGAAGAGGCAACTCTACAGACAAACATCAGAGAGGAGCAGCGGCCATGAAGGGGCTTATGATATGGATAATTATGATATGGATTCTGATCTGAGCTGAAATCAGAACTGTGCATGGGGAAGGACAAGACAAATTCTGCTTTAAATTTGTTCTGGAATAGGTGTAGTTGCTCTGACCAGATACTACATTTAGATGAATGTAAATAAGATCACAAGCTAGCCAAAGATAACTTGTTACTTTTCAGGCCTCTTCCTGTGAAGTCTGTTTTAGGTGAGTGTTGTGTCCCTACTTAGGAATGACTCTTAATTCTCATAAAAGTTGTGGAGAAGGTTGAACTTTGGGGTTTTTTTCACTAGTTCATAATTTTATTTTTTCAGTCACATTCTCCTAAACAATCTAACCATATCAAAACAACTTAAGGGTTTTTTTTTCCCTCATGTCTATTGTACATATTTTTATTTTTGAACTAATATTAAGCTTAAAAAAAAGAATTTTGGATAATAATGTATTCATTTTCAGCAATTCATATCAGCACTGACTACATAATTTCAAAACTGGAACAGAACAGAATCCAATTTGAGCCACTTTTATGCTCCTAACAATGTCTTTGCAGTGATAGAAAACAAGATGATAAAAGATGCAAAGGCTGACAGTTCATAGATACAAATGCCTGAATCTGTTTGACCAAACATATGTCTGAGAAAGCTATTTGTTCTTGATATATGAGATGAATATTCCTGACCCCAGGAAATTGAGGGATGGGAATCAGATGGTTATGATTAATGTTATGCAAACTATTTTACAAGTAAACCCAGAGCAGTGGAAATTGCTTTCCTTGCAGACGGGCTGGGAGACTTTATGACAAATCATTTTCTTTTTTGCCTTTCTGTGAAGTCTTGCATATTTCTTTATCAGAATGAAAAATATACAATCAAAAAACCAAACAAAACTCAACTCTGCTGTCTAGCCTCAGTCTCAATTTTTTCTTTTTTTTTTTCCAAAAGCAAAATTGAATGACACATCACAGAGGGAAATTGATTAAATTAAAATTAAATTTGATGCTTAATATAATTCCACTTTCTTCACTCTAATGGTAGCATAAAACAACCAGAAAGGGGCTGTAAAAGTAGGAAATAAACCTACTACATATATGTATATATGTAAACCTACTAATATATATGGAATCTATATTCCATATATATATATATATATATATATGGAATATATCTGAAGTTGCATGTTCTTTTGAGATCTTTCTTTCTTAAAAAAGAGCATTTTGCTATTGATAGACAGGGATCCTCAGAAGGGTGACTGAATGGGAAGTTGTGTAAATACTTTCAGATATCTGAACCTCCAAGCATTTGATTAGTGTTGATTCATGCAATGAAAAGAAAATGCTTCTTCATCTTCTACTGCTACAAAACATGTCTCTAGAACTCGAATCCCAGAAAAAACCCTGCCCCTCCATTTTAATTACATGGTTCTTTCTTTAGAAAAAAAAAAGAGAATCAAGACAATACACAAGCCAGAACAGAGCACCTGCAATGAAAGGATGAGATCACTTTAGAGTGTTTTCTACAGATCTCCAGAGTGATATTTTTATACTGTGTGAATTTGTTGTAGAAATATTGTTTCTGTTAAAGGCAAATATTTGTGTCTGCCTCAAATTTTTATTCAGTGTGAAATCATATACCTCCCTCATTGTCTGTGTTACACTTTTACAGTTGAAAAGAGCAGTGGGAAATGCCTACTGATTTGTTGCACAATTTCTTCTTGCATTTCTACTTCATCATATTTATATAATACATAACCAGTGTGTGTATTCCTTCTTGGGACATTGTAGGACTCCTACATCAGTTTTCTCTTTCAACCCCAGAGCAAAATTCATCAGAATATTAAGCAAAAAACTCAGACTTTCAAGTAGATTCATTTTCAAAGGATGTCTGTAGAGAATACTTACATTAAAAATGAAGGTCATGTTTTCAGGTGGTTCAAATCACAGTAGGTCTATTTAATGTTGCAGCTGTATTAATTTTCAGTAGCTGGGAATTTTAGAAATATACACTCTTGCCTATAGAACACCAATAATTTTTATTTGCACTGAACCAAAGGTAGTCCTGATACTGTAAGACAGTTTCCAGTAGAAACTGCAAATTTCTGAATTGCTCAAGGATATTATCTATTTGACTGGCTTATTCCAGGAGGACTGTTCTAAAGTAAATTGGGTGAAAATTCACAATGAGCTTGGTGTGCAAAACCCCATAAACTGTTCACAAAACTATTGTAAATCCAGACAGTTCCTTCAACAGTGGTCAAAAAAGAGCAGTCACTGGCATGGCTTATCTTCCTACTCTTGCCTCATGTACATGAGTGTGACACTGAAAAGAAGTTGGAATAATGATATAAAGAGATCATAGGTGCTGTATGAGCATGGCCAAGATTTTGTCAATCGCCACTAAGTTCCACATTGAGTCTTTTATTAAAATTCACAAATACTTCACTGATGCCTGAAGTCGCTGTACAAACTGAATAGGGATTGGATTTTCAGAGGTTCTGATTTTCTGCTCAGTAATTTGGGGCATTCAGTGCCTCTAATGAATTTTATTCTAAATTATTTTCTCAGGATCACAAATGCTATGGCAGATAATGAATCATGAACTTGCGATCCCTCAGATGCTGTGAGTGTAGAACTCCATTTGCTCTTAGTGAAGCACAATTTTTCTTGCTCACATGGTGGCAGAATTCAAATGAAGGTGTGGGAAGAGAAAGAGAAAGAAAAAAATTAATCAAGATAATAATAAGAAGAATCCAGAAAATTTAGGAAGTGATGGCCTTGAGACTTTCAATGTGTTCACTCCTAAGCACCAGAGTTTTGTTTCTTCTGAAGAGGTGCAGAAGAACAGAGCAATAACTTTACTGGGTCAAATTCTGTTGGGGATAATATTTGCCTCTTCCACAGCTGCAAGTAAATGCATCAATTATCTAAAGTGTTTTAATGGACTAGTCAAAACTGAATGCAGTTGGTAATAACAATAAAGCCAAAAGCTTTCTGCCTAGTTAATGTCTAGGCAGATACATTAGGCTGCTAAAAAACAAGTGAGAGAAGAAAAAACAAAAACTTAAACATTTAGCATCCTCAAACAATATGCTTATTGCTTATTAATTATAATGAAGTGGTACTACTGATTATTTTATTAGGAAACATTAGGAATGAAATTTTCATAAACAGAAGCTTTAGAATAAATCCCTCAGCTACAAACTTTTCTATACTTGAGAAAATTAAAAAAAAAAAAAAAAAATTCTTTCAGGGCTGAAAACTATGGCAGTCTTCTGGAAAAAAGGAGTATTTAAAATCTGTCCTCTGTCTATATCATCATTTCAGTATATGAAGCTTCTTGTTCAATATGAGGTGATGCCTCTGGACCATACAAGATATAAAAGTCAAAGAGGTTCTAAATTAAAATTATAGCTTTTTATTCAAGACAGAGTGGTATCGGAAGTGGGGGCTCCCTGAGTGCATTTGATAGCAGCTCAATTATTGTTGCTATAGAGAGGCTTTATTGCATGTTAATTTCCTTATAGAATCAGCTATGAAATTAAGATTTCTTTTTTTTTCTTCTTGACTCCTGACTTTCACCTTTGGGTATTTTTTTGGGGAAACAAAATATGACTTTTTTATTCTTTGGTCACTTCTGTCCTTTTCCTTTTGAGTTTAACCATAGTGGAACATGCATTTCTTTGGAAGGATAAAGTAAAAGTTTTGATTTTTTGGACAACAGAAGAATAATGTTATTGCATACAAATAATTTCTTTCTGAAAAGAAAGATGTAGAGAAACAATTATTTCCCAATTGCCTTTAATAATGATGAACCATTCTGTTTATCAGTCTTAATAAAACAGCACAAGCATCTCACTATTTAGAGTCCTTGTATTATTAACCTTCCCCAGGAGACCTGTTCTATAAAAGAACATTAAGAGAATATGACCTTTTGCCAAAGAGATAAAGAATTTATACTCTGACAGTAAATATAATATAAGACATAAACAGAAAATGAATTAGAGATGAGCTAAAAGAGATCAAATATTTTGATTAAATTGGAAACCAGCAAAGAGTTTCCAAATTCAGCTGCTAGAAATTATTAGATTTTTTTATTTAATTTTCTTTGCTACAGTATCCAATCAAACTTGATATATTTTCCTATTCATGGTATGATTTTGAAATAATCACTATCATGTTTATGCAAATATAGCCCAATTAATATGATTTCTCCAAACAGAGATTAAAAAAAGCTACTAATGAGGTTTGCATTTCCTGTATTTAATTTAATTTATTTAAACATCTATGTGAATTCCAAACAAAACCCAGAAGCAGGCCCTCTATATTCAAGAGAGGAGTTTTAGGAGCCTCAGAATGAGCAATACATTGGAAACTGTGGGCAAGATGTGGTATAGGGAGCACATGATGTGTAACCCTGTAGGGAGTTTGACTTCAGGAGAGATAACTCTGTTCAGACCTTTGAAATCAGTCTTCAAAGTAGATGTCTACAAGTGTTCCTTGGGAGAAATGAACCATGTTAACTCCTGAAAATGTAAACACAGAAAGAAGAGTTGCTGGTGCTGATAATTGCTAAACAGAGTGGAATTCAGATTCTCCCTAAACTGGGCACTCTTTCAATAGCTGCCTATTAAAAAAAAAAAAAACAACCTAATTATTTTTTGTGATGGATTTAAGAGACATAAGCCATTTCTAACTGCTGCTTGTTTTATTTCTAATCAGTTCCAAATGTGCCTGCATGGCTGAAAATGGTCAGGCCATTTTGATTAATCCTTGAGCATTGCATTTTATTTTGTTATTTAAAGATTATAACCCTGTGGACACACAAAAGCAACTCTTTTTGGGTATTGAGACAAATTTGTATCTAATTGAAGGATCTAAAAGGGGTATAGGATGGGCTATCTATCACAGTGAAGATTTCTCCATGTAAAATGAACTTTTGGTACCAAATGACTTCAAATGGATTAGTTTCATGCTATCTTTTAAGATAGAAAGCTATCATTTACAAACATATAATTTTTGGTCTTTAAGTTCATTTCTGGCTCTTCATCTAATCTATTTTGATAAACTGGCTCTAACAGAAAGAAAGCTTCTGTTTTGTTTTCCAAACACTCCCTGTCCTCTGGAATTTCTTCCACTGGTCAAGAACAACTTTACAATTTCAGTACATCAGAACACACGTTCAGTGGGTAACTCAATTGTGCTCTATTCACAGTCCTTTTAAACCTTAAAATGTAGCAGTCCAGGAGGAATTATTCAACAAATACATTTTTATCTTTAAATTGCATGTTATCTGTGTTGTACATATTAGTATAAAGAAATTAATTTGCAGCTTGATGTATTAAGAGCATTTTTCTAGAATGATATTTACTCAGGTTAGTCTAAATTCAGTAGAAATAATTTTTAACATGCTTTTGAAAAAAAGGACAGTATCATTATTAGGTAAAGGTAGACAGAGAAAAGAACCCCAAGCAACAGGTAGAAATTTTTTTTTTCTATACTTACAAAAATTGTTGTGTGCCTTAAATTCTAATGAGCTACTGGCAATTATTCTCAAGCAATTAGAATCATACAATGATTTGGGTTGGAATGGACCTTAAAGATCACCTAGTTCTACCCCCACTGCAATGGGCAGGAATGCTATCCAGTAAATAATGTTTCCCCAGTTTTTTGTGCAGCCCATGGTACGTTTGGCTTTCTGGGCTGCAAGTACAAACTGCCAGATCATGCCCAGCTTTTCATCCACCAACACCCCAAGTCGTTCTCCTCAGGGCTGCTCTCACTCCATTCTCTGCCCCTCTGTTTGTGCTTGGAACTGCTCTGACCCAGGTGCAGGACCTTGCTCTTGGCCTCGTTGAACTCCACAAGGCTCACACAGGCCCACCTCTCCAGCCTGCCCAGGTCCCCCTGGATGCAATCCCTTTCCTCCAGAATGTCAACTGCACCACACAGCTCGGTGCCATCCATGAAACTGCTGAGGATTCACTCAATCCCACTGTCCCAATAATCGAAAAAGATGTTAAACAGCAGTGGTTGTCCTTGAATGTGTCACACCCATGGCATTTAATGTAAATGACTGCCTCCATAGCCAACACAACAGCCCCTTGTGTTGGATATACCATGGTTTTGGGAGAAAGAATGGTAGTGTAAGGCCATTTATGTTCACAAATCCCTGGATCGAGAGCTGGGAACTCAACAGAACTCTTTTGACTAAGTACCTCATACAACTTAGCCCAAAAATTTCAGAAGTTGCTGTGGAATTTATCACACGTAGCTCTGAGGTTTTCATTATCTGCACATTTTTCTGAGTATGTCTTAAAATCCATATGATCAAATTAGAGAAGCAAATTTCATGAGGTGGTTATCTCTACATTAAATATTTACTGGTGAATAAGGTAAAAAAAAATGATGGAAGCTTCTTGCTCTGGGTAAAGGTCTGAGGCCCAGAGGCAGGTTGTTTATCTGTAGATTCTGCCTAATGAATCAATGTTGGATAGCTCTTTCTAACGAACATGGAAAGCTGTTGCAGTAGAAGTGCATAATGAAATTATGTCACATAGGAATAGGAAAAGATGAATTTCATACTTCTGAATGTTAAGTACTTGAGTTTTTCTAATTTGTTTGGTAGGTTTCCTTCCATATGAATTCCCTAAGGTAACAGCAGGAATCTCCACCTGAATCTTTTAATTACCATGTGAATTTGAAACCTAGATTCAGTGTTTTAATCATTGAATAATTTTTCAGTATTTTTTACATTCTCATGGAACACTGCAGATTATAAAGATTCAAATAGGGATGGAGAATCCATTTAAACATTATTGTATTTGCAATCTCCATAGAGTTACCATAAATTCCTGGTGATCTCTTTTGAGCCAGTGTGGGAATTCTGTGGTTATCAAGTGTTGAATAACCTTTTTTTATTTTCATGTTTTAGACATTCATTTTACTGCTGTCTTATATTTTCAGCATACACTATTTATAAAACAAAAGTCTTTTAACTTGAAAATGTACACTACTGAGCTCAAAGAAATGAAGACATGTCCAGCAACTCTGTATTTCTCCCTGCAAACTAATTCAGCAGATGTTCTTCTTTTTCCTAGATTGAACAAATCTTGGGGGTAAACAAGAAAGGAACTGTTCTATTTAAATCTTTTTACATTGAAAAAGAAAAAAAGTTGCTCCTGTTTTTTTTTTTTTTTTTTTTTTTTTTTTTTGTTTTTTGTTTTTTGTTTTTTTTTGGTTTTTTTTTTTTTTTAATTTTTTTTCTTTTATTTTTTTTTCTTTTTTTTTTTTTCTCACTTAGCAACACATGAGAACCAGGGATTGTTTCAAAAACAGGCAGACAAATATGACAATCAGAGAACAATATAATTTGGACATACAGTTATGAAACTCCACATTATTTAATGCAGGAATGACAATGTGGCACAGGCTATGCAGTCCTGTGTTCAAGAGGGGATAATACACAATGCACTCCATAAGGATAATTAATGATGAGCCTCTTGGAAAGTGTCTACATTGAAATGCCATGAGTTTCAGAGTTAATGAAATACCATCTATGATTTCCAGCCTTATTTTAAACCAAGGTCAGAATCTCCTTTAAAATTTGCATTTTTTCCCAAAACACCTGCATCCCACCAGCACAGATCTGCATCCCATCATCTTATAAGGATGAAGCAACTAAAAGAAAACAGCTGAGTGTCCTTTGCATAACAGAGAATGTCCTTTGGTTACGGCATTGAAGGAGGTGATTTTGTTACTCTACATCTTGTAAGGGAATAAGCACCAACAGGGAATTTAAAATTATTATAAATTTTATTAACTCTTGTTGTCTCACTCTCTTTGAGATGTGTTTTTAGGATAGGAACAAGCCTGAGGTGAAAACCAAAAAAGAAATAATAATGCTAAAACACAGAAATATTGATGATGAATTTACTCAACAATTTTTTTTTCACATTTCATACTGTAGAACATGACTCTTCCTCTGAAGTGGCAACAACAGAAAGTCACTCTCTGTATGCATTTTTGTAAGTCGTCTCTGTGTTTATAAATAGTCCTGGATGTAGAAGTAGCTACTAGCAAACACCTAGCAGGAGAGAGGTAGACACCAAGTATTTTGTATTTGGAAGTTTCCCAAGGACTGGCAGTCCTTGCGACCACAACGCCTGTTTAATCTGCAAGAACTGACAAAATCAGCTCACCAAGAGCCTGCTCAATCTGTACAGGGCCACAGCTGGGTTATAGAGCTCAGACTGCACCCAAAGGGGAGTCAGCTGTGGGTGAAGACTACGGAGATTCATGGACAAATGTGGGAATGAGGAGCACTGCAGGACACTTTCTGAAAGATGTACAAGTACCTGCCAGCAAATCAGCACAATCCACTCTTTCTGAGAGGGCAGCTTCTGTTGTCAAATCATGTCTGAGATTGCTGAGCACTTGAGCTCCCCTCCAAATGGATAACTGCAAATAGAAGAATGTGGAAAATGAAATTGAATGAATAAGGAATGAAATTGAATGAATGAATGAGGAAAAGGAAATTTACAGCAATCTCCTTCACACCAAAGACAGACATGAGATAGTAGAAGTGGATGAGACACTGTGCAGGATGACAGGAATTGGGTTCTAAATGCAAAGCTTCCCAATAGCCATATATGCAATAGTTGATAGAAAACTTCATATAAGAAAAGTCTATAGCTTAATATATGTCACTTTGTGGGGTGATCTGGTAAGAAAATCCTAAAAGGGAACATGCAAGCAAGCTTTTTCTGGTCTGCCTTTCTCTTGGACAGGGACAAGCTAGGAGTGGCAGGTACAAAATTTCTATTTATTTTCCCAGATCCAGAATAATATGCAGATTTGTAAATTCCGGCTTAATCTACAACACCAAAAGTGTTCCCTGAATATGAAGTAAAATGTACATATGCTTACTTTGATGACAGTCTTGATTCAAGAACTTTCTTCCCTCCATAACTGTACTTAATTTCATCTTTTTTTAATCAATGGAGTTGTGAACTGTAAATGGAACAACAAATTTATGTGAATGGTAAAAAAAAATCCAGGACCCCTCCATCCACAAAAGTTCAGTGCTCCCAACAATGAGATGAAGAAGAAGCATAAAATTGTTAAGGCTGGAAAAAACTCTAAATCATTGATTCCAAGCACTATGTGAATCTTGACTGTAATTTATTACTGATGAATGCTGTCCTAAGGCCCTTGCAGAATACAAACAATAAAGTGAATGTTACCATTTTGGAAGTTCTTTTGTTGACTCTTTCTATTTTGTAGGTATTACTTATTTTACAAAATATTATTTTTTTAAGTCTAGCCTGTTTTGCTTTTGTTTTGGTGAAAAGCTGAGCTAGGAGTGATCATCTAATGGAATGCTTGTCTAAGAGTATCAATAAACAATAAACCAGACTTTTTTGCATTCTTGGTAGAAACCCAAGATACAATTCATAACTGGAGAAGCTGCTGTGCACAGTTTGATGCTTACATGACCCAACAATGACTCAGACTCAGTCAGTAATGGGGGCTGGCAGAGTTGGAAGATGGCAACAGGAATTCAGCGTAATAGGACGTGCTGATGGCAGCTTGCTGCAAAATTAAATGCCCTGGTGCCTGCACTGATGTGATCCAAGAAACACAGTTCAAAGGCAAAGCTGATCTCAACACCCAGATCTGGACTGATGCAGTCACTTGGTAGTGTCATTGGTGTTTGGCTCAAGGCTGTTTGCTGTTCACTGGAAGGAATTCAACATCTGTTAGAATGATCTTGCATTTAACTAGTAGAAAAATGCCTCAGCTGCTAGAAGAATTAAACTTTTCAAAGCATGCTGTTATGAATCGGGATTGTTTCTACACTAGCTGGGTATTTAGAGTTCTCTGGTGTGTGCATTACTGGCATCATTATCATGATTATCAGTGTCCACTTGGCTCATTTATTTGAGGACATAAATCTGTGTGCTTATCCTGACTACTTCCTGAACATACAGGAATATATCAGTGCATAAAATTTGGCCATTTTTATAAAATTGAAAGACCAGTTCAAAATGACTGACTCATGTCACCAAACTATAATTAAAAATAAAAATGTAAAAAAGTCAATTTCCTGTAATTTGAAATATCCACTGGTCAGAAGATTCCCAAACTATGAACTACATGCTTTAGCCAGGCTTTTATACTGTGCCCATGTGTCTGAGGATTGACTGTGACTCAAAGGCAACACAGGGCTCACTACATGTTTTCCATCCCCAGATGCCTGTTCCACAGCAGGAACAGCTCCGTTATCCATGTTAGAGACTGATTCACTGCATGTTACAGCTCCTGCAGTACGAAAATCAATGCCATGTTGACTTTTGCCAGTTTGTACAGTACAGAACTGGAGGTGCTCCTTCACAAGCAGCTTAGAAGTCCCTACAGAGAAGCAGAACCATGTGAGAAAAGGTTTGGATGCATAGTTGGGCAACCCGTGTTGCTTGGCTGTGATCAGTCAAGTGTATGTTGAATAGAATTTCTTACAGGAGCATGAAGTCCAAATCTATTTGCATTCTTTAGTCTCAAAAAAAACCTGAGACAAAAACCCACTGCCACCAATACCACCACCACCACCACCAAAACCAAAGTACCACCCCACTCCTTTTCAATAATAATTATTTGCTAATTTTGTCCTTAAGATAAAAATTAATAATTTCAAGTTGATATCTTAGACAATAAAGAGTTCCAGCTTTTGAATTCTACTGAAGTTGTTTGTAGACCTATTTGGAAAGAAGATCAGGGAAAGACAAAAAGTTATTAAATATTAATTGTAACTAGTATTATAGACCTTGGTCTTGGTAGATTTGGGCCAAAATGTCAGCAAACTGAATTCCTGCTGTATTCCTTAGTCTTGCTGGGTTCTAAGTCACCATGTTTTGGGAAACAGAAGTTTAATTCTTGCACAGTCTCACTTCTTACCAGTCTAGAATTAATATGCAACTTGGCTCTTTCAGGTGCAACACTGAAGGGATTTAGGAGGAGGAAAGTAAAAAGACTGAGTTCTTAATGGATAAAAAATGCAGAGTATACTGTTGTCATGATCTGAAGGGTTGCCTGCTCTATGGGTGTGTAGAGACTGTGATGACAGGCTTTTTTAAGACTGCATAGTGCATGAAAACAAGGAGGCTTTTCTCCTCTAAATTGCTATAGTTTATCACAAATTACCACAAACACAAAAAATCACCACTAGCAAGTATAACTATAATTGGTAAAGTAGATAAATATCTCCTTCTCAAACTGTCAGCAATCAATCATATACTAGTATGTAAATAATATATTGCAGAAACATTATTTTTTTAATTAGGTCACCTTCATGGCTGCTTACATGAACTGCTGCATAAAAAGCAAATGTGAGCAAGTAAGGGAAGCCCCAGAACTTTTAATAATATTTTATTTTCAAAATAGAGGAGAATAAGAAAGGTCTTTCTCCATAAGTAAAGGTCAAAGTCAGTGTTTCTATGAGAGCTAAGACCCCTCAGAGCAGACAAAGAAACATTCCCTGTGCCCTAGGTTCCAACAGAAGAGGAAATTTTCTCTGAATGTGAGAATCCTATAGCTGCACTTCTGCACTTGATGCAATCTTTTAAGAAACATGTAAAATATGTAAAATGTTGGATTTTTTTTTTTTTTTTTTTTTTTTTTTTTTTTTTTGGAAAATACTGACAGCTGACCTGTCAATCAGAAGGACATAAACTGTGAAAACAATATTTCTGACCAGGATCTCTGAAGTGTCTAACAGGGAATATTGACAGTTCAGGAGTGCAGGAGTGGTTTAACATAATCACCCCCCAAAAACTAATTTTGTGGAATATATGTGGAAGAGATATCCTCACTGTCCTTTTTATTAACCTTAGATTTCTATTTGCACTTTTCTGTTCATAACCCTGAGGACAGCATATCAATGTTGAAATCACCAGCACTAATATAAAATTTAAAAAGAAAATTAAGGTTGATAAGGAAAAATAAAAATAATACTCAATAAAGTTTATAGCATTATCCATCATACTATCAAATATTAAGAATATTTAATCTTTCTGATTTGTACATGTTCCTGTGTGCAAAAGACAACAGATTCTGCAAACTACCCATTCTCCTAGATTAGGGAAAATAATAATACTAGACAATCTGCTCTTGTTGCCTTCTTGAAGCCAAATAAGAAATTGGAAGACCTGAGAGCAAATCTACACCCAAAACTGTGCCCTCAGAGATGTAATGGCAAAAGAAAAGAATGGGGAGAGTGAGGGGAAGCTCCAATTTTTTTTTAGTTTTTGAAGTCAAAGGAATTTTTATCATTCAACTGACTGCATGTAAATCCAGAAATTCAGTTTCTAAAATTTTATATTTCAATGAAAACACAAAACTAGAACCATCTATCTGTTTCCCTTACTACAGACAGGGGGATTGACAGTGTGTTCAGAGTGAGCACATCACTTTCCATTTGCTATATATCCTCTACTACAATTTTATTTTGGTATTCTTTATATATGAGGTATCTGAACATGAAAACTGTTGACAAAAAAAAAAAAAAAAAAAAGAGGGTAGCAACTTTAGACAAAAAAAAAGAAAGATAAGACAAGGAAACACAGCAACAACTGATATATCCATTGCTGATTGTGATGGTAGGATCTGAAAAACAGATAATACAGTGGCCCACAGTGATGTAAGAGATGTGCCAGGCCAACGTGATATCTAGAGGATGCACTGTGCAGGAACATTAAAATAGAGAGCTCTTAATATCCCACAGTATCTTCAAAGTCTTTTGCACTATCCTTTGTGCTTCCTCTCATTAATTAGTTAAATTTACTCATTGTACATGTACTTTGCTTTCTAAGGCAGATGTGTGCCTGCCTGAAGTTATATATTTACGTGCAACAAAACAACCTGAAAATATCTTTCTTGCTTTCTGTGAAACCATTTAGTTGGTACCAACAAGGGAGATAAACAATAACAAATGGAAAGTTCAGGTGAGGGTAAATGGTAGTGTCATTTTGGTCAAGTAAAATATTATTTGGATTATCTTGTAACAGGCTCATGATTAAAAAAAAAAAGTTTTATACATGAAAAGTAACATTTAGCTATAGGCCAGGCACCAAACTAACAAATTTAAGGTGCTGTCTCTACTCTGAGGTTTAGATGACATTTTTATCTTCTCTTGAGTGTTCAAATTTCGATTACTGGATTAGATATGGTTTTGTGTCCCAGAATTTGCCTTTTGTATTCTTAGATTTCCTCTGTCTCTGTAAAACCAAGGTTTGGTACTCTTTGGATTTGTACTCTTGCTGCACTTTCATTATTTCCAAAACCTGTCAACAGAAACCCAGTAGTATTCCCAACATAGATATTTGCCATCTGGATTAATCCCTGAGTGACTTCATTCAATCCCAAAGCTCAGCCTTCTTTGAACAAGAGATTGAACTAAAAACTGCCTGAGATCTTTTCAACCCAAATTACTTCACAGTCACAAGGGTTCCTGTGTCTGTGTTCAGGCACTCTTTCTAAATGTTTTAAAATAAAGTAGCTGCAGGAGGAAAGAAAAAGTGTCCACAGACAATAGGTTAAATGTTCAGATTAAGTATTTGTCTGTGTTACGGAAACTCACACTTAGATCATGTGGCTATTGCAAAAGGGTGTGTATAGCCATAACCTGCTTGAAATAAAATCTGCCCATGTGTACCTGGAACACACAACACAGAGACCTGGGAACAGGAACTTACCCTTTTTTCTCAAGGAGCTATAATTTAAAATTTACAGCACCTATATCCTATATAAAATATTTTTTGTTCTTGCAACAGACGTGGCATTTGCAGCACACTCAACACTGATCAAAACTTTCCCTTTTGAGTATAAACCTTTTCTCAAACTCCATCCAAAAATGGCAAAGTCTTTTTAGATATGATGTGGTCATATCCTTTTTAATCTGTTACCATCCCATTTTAGGCCTCCACAGGAAGTCCATTTACTTATTCTGCAATATTCCCATTGGGGGACAAGAGTATTACTTAGCTAACCTATTTTTGAAGCACATGTATCCTTTCTGTCTTCTTTGCAGACACAGTTGCATAAAGAAGTTCAATAATGTCAGAAAAAGAACTAACATTTAATAGTTAAAAATATTAATTACAGCAGTTAGCCCACAATTTTAATCCGACATAAATTTTACAGTTTCAAGCAAAGAAAAATAAATTTTAGACAGTCATAAACTCTGGTAGAAGTAACAGAATATGAAAAGGATGAATATGGGCAGCTTCCTGATCCAGCTGCTAAGTCACAGGGTAAAGGTCTGATGGCAAATATTTCTGGTAAAAGTGGAAGTAATACAGATCATTAAGCTGATTGGACAAAATTATGAGCCACAAGATTACTTTACAGAAAAATCAACTTGAGTGTCTTCTCCATATTCTAAAGCTGCAATCCAGAGACAGACACTGGTTTATGAGACCATGTGAGTGGTCTATAGCTGCCTTCGCTACTGAATTCTATCTTTACAAGCCAAAGAGGAGGAAGAGGACTTGGCTATCTATGGTTATGTTTCATATGGGTCCTGTCTGTGGGTGCTGTTGAAAGCAGCATCTTGCCTGTGGCAGCCAGTGAGACTGGTCATGTCAGCATGCTCTGTGTGTGTGTTTGTGTGTTACTGGTGGGACCTGCAAAAGGGAAAGCAGCAGCTCTGCCTGGGAGAGGCCCCAGGTCCCTGAGAAACCGGTCTGGGCTCCAGCAGCTGGGCAGGAGGAGCTTGGGACAGAGGAGGTGGCCACTCTTCTTATTCCCACTGTTCTAAAGAGCTAAGCAAAACAACCAAAAAATGATGTAAATTCAAAGCTGAGTAATTAAGCTTGCTGTGGATGTTTTTCAATCATGTGGAGTGCTGTGATGCTGGTTAAGCGTTATAAATGGAGGAATGTGGAGTTATGAGTTCACACATTCACTGTCTGGCACAGTCTGGCACAGTCTTTTCCAAATTGCTCATGAGTATTGACTGCATAGAACTATTTTTCAGCTCTTTTCCTCAAGTTTAGGAGAGACATTACTCTTTTCAGATAAAAGGTTCTCTAAAATAATCTGTAATACTTGCACTCAACTGACAGGCAGGGTGGTAAGAAGCAGTAAATGTGACTGTGAAAGAAAGAAAATGGCCATTCTGATTTTTTTTTTTTTTAACTTGGGACTATTTTTTTTAATGTATTTTTTTCCTTCTTTCATGGAAGAAAAATAAGTAATGTACATATGAGAATTTCCAGCAATATCTGGCAACAGTGTTTCCAAATCAACTGTAGTACAAAAGCCTAAGAGGAAGTTGGTAAATTTTCTGCCGCATTTATGTGTGAATTAGAGCCCAAACCCTGGAGCATGCCATTAATACATACAGGAGAGAGATTTGTTGATCTGATTAATTCACCATAGAAATTTCAGATTTGCAATGGATGATGGTTTTGTCACCTTCATTACTACTTAATAATTTCTATATTGTCCTTTAGTTCAGCAATATGGAAGACACGAATACTCTGACTTATCTCAAAAATAAAGTCATGAGAGAGTCAAAATAGGTAATGGAGAATTTGAAGACAATCTGTTTGAGGGGCAAGTATGACATTTCTTCCAAGATTTCTTATTAGAACTAGAGACAATAAAAATGCTATTTTATTTGGGGCATTGGTCTGGTTTTTCCACCTGTCCACTGTACCTACAAGTCTAGTTAGGGGCTACAGTGGGCATACAAAACAGACAGTACTCTAAGGGTTGTGCAGGCTATAGAATGTTTTATAAAATATTTTAATTGTTTTTTTTTTTTACAGGACACCTATTTTTTTTTTCATTTTAAAGTAGTACTGTTTATGTTTAGCATAACACAAAGAGAACTTGTCTTTGTTATAGCCTTTTCTTAGCTGACATGTCTGAAGAGTGAGAAAGTAAACCTGAACTTCCTGACAGACTTTCTCTTGTACACAGCTTTTTCTTACAGTGTATTCTGTAATGCAGTGCCTGAGACCAAATCCATTAAATATTTTTCTTTCAAAAAATAACCAAAGATCAAACCCCTGAGATCATTACACATCCTGAGTTGCCTGGGTTCCATCCCATGTCTGTAAGTAATGGACATCAGAGTCCTTGAAAATGGTTATTTGCCATAAATGATTGGCAGTTTGACCTTTCACTTCAAAATTGCTTGTCACTTCTTACCATAAATCCATGAATGTCACTCTCCTTGTCATTTCAGTCTCTCATTTTGACTAGTGGGTGGCATACCTGTAAACTGCTTTCTATACTCTGGGTTTCCATTCCATTCCATTCACTCTGAGGTATATAATAATAATGAGGTTAATACATTTCTGAACCTGTTGTGGAGTCTCAGTCTTTTTCCTCCTTAGAATCTTATTTTAATCTAAGTTTGGGTGACTCAAGCATTCAGTTCAAAATATTTTAGTGAACTATGACTTCTGCCCCCTAATTTAAACAGGGGCTTTCTTGGCGATGATTGAAACTTGAATTGCCCTTAGTGAGAAAATTCTTTCCAATAACAAAATTATAAAGAGATGTGAACATTATTTCACATCATCTCACTGCATTCAGAGGCATTTGGTGTGAAGTCCTCTGTGTTTTCCCAGTGTAAATGCTGCGTGTTGAATTGTATCTTTCAATCTGCACTGAGGCAAGAACAGAAATTTTCAAATCTGGCCGCTAGGATTGTTCTCCTTTTCACTATTTTGTGCAACATAAAAATTAAAGTGATACCCTGGCTTCCTCCCACCACAGCAGTCCCCAGTTAGTCAGTGGCTGGTCAATCTGATTATGAAATGTGGTTAAAAGCTCCTATTTGGGAAGATAACTGGTAGGTTGAAACTTCTATACTAAGGATAAGCAGTTCCCTGATACTTTAGCTTTGGGCTGTTGAATGAAAGGTGCGTGCGGCTTTTGTCTGCTGCAGCCTCAGGCGGCTGGGAAGCCCAGCTAGGGCTGCCCTTTGTGAGACCGCAGCTGCCGTGTGAACGAGTGCTCTAGGGCTGAGCACTCCGGCGTGGGTGTACAGCTTTCATAGTCTTACACTGAGAGGAGACAGAGGGACGAGGGAAGGAACACTTTGCTCTGCTTGCCTGAGAACTTTTATTTCCCGCGTGGCCGCAGCGATGGCTGGAGCTGCCGTTCCCAGGTGGCGCGAGGGCAAAATGGCCAATGGACAATGAAAGCATTGGGTTAAATAGGGGGCGGGCGGACAGGGGTGGAAATCCCCCTCGCCCAATAGGGACAGACAACAGGGGAGTGATTTGGACCACAGCAACCTATGGGAACATAACAGAGGTGGGTACAGTGTTCTGGGATAAATAGGATTGCAAAGGTGGGGTCATTACTACAGAACTTTCAAGAAGAACCCGGGAGTGGCTGTAAGATTGACATGTAAAAGCTCCTGTGGTAAGTAACCTGGAGAGAACCATTGTGAGGGAAAATGGGGGTACAGAGGACCGACCTAACTAACATTTATTAAAATCTCTAACTGAACCAACCCGACATACAACAGGTGTGTGATGTTAGTGTCACCAAATTTCAGTCTTCTACTTCTTTATTTGGTCATTTAAATTACACCTCAAATGGAAAGCATGCACTATGTTATTGTTCTTCTTGTTGTCATTGTTGTTGCGAAATTTGAAAGAAAAATGTCTACTTCTGTTCACAAGGTTTTTTTGCTCTTGAACTTCTGGAATAAAATGATTCTGGAAAAAAGCCATCAACACCAACAAAACCCCAAGAAAAGAAGATGTAGCATAACATAATGCATTTGTTCCAAGCCCTAAGTAAGACTCAACTGAATAGCACAGGACAGCCAGTGCATTGGTCTTTCTGGTCTCCACTAAAAGAGGGGGAAATATTCCAGAGCTATTGACTTTAAACTACTTGCAGCTGCAGAGGCGCTGTGTGCCATGCAGTAAATGCTGAGGTTATCACATAACTAGAACTTGATACTCAAGGTGATGGTTTTTCAGAGACATTTGGATTGTGCAGTAAAACCTCATTTACACTGATATCCTTGAAAAAGTGCTCACAGAATATTTGTTCATCCAAGAGACTTAACTCAGATGCATGTGCATCCCAGCTGTGGTATCTGACACCAAAGAAACAGGAAAGATACAGATCAATGTGTAATAAAGAAATACCTGTAGGATACAGTATTCAATGAATCCACGATTTTTTTTTTTAATCTTAAGTAGTAAAGGGTGAATTTATTATAAAAAACAGGTCTCTTTTTAAAAAAATCATTATGCTACCTGTGGGGAAAAGAGAGAAACAGTTTTCATTTAAAATTTTATATATTGATAAATAAAATAAGTTGAATGAAACTATTTTGGACACATTCCACAATAGACATGCAACCAGTGGTGATTTTCTTGAGATCTGAGTCTTTTCATGGAACCAGTGTTTCATATCTAATGTGAGGAGCTGACTTAAAAGGGTTAATTTTGTAATGAGTATATTTAGTACTTATTTTCTTGCTAGAAACATCAAAAATACCCAAGTATTTTACTCAAATATGAGGGAATGATTCAAATGTTCAAATGATTCAAAAATGAGCTGAAAATCATTCCAGTATCTGCTCCCAAATATTTCCCTATGTAATAACTTCATAGGCATTAGAAAGATAACATTTTAAATCACATTTCCTCACAAACTGTGATGCCATAAGATTTTATAACACAGTGTATGTCACATGGTCATTTCTATTACTTACATCATTAAATACATTGCAGTCTGGATTGAAACACCATTTTGCAGCAAATCTTTTAGATTATGGTTTTAAATTTAGTTCACTTAAGGTCTTTAGTCAGGACAATTTTTTTTTTTTCTTTAATCTGGTGAGGAATAAAAATGCAGTTTTGAATGTAAAAAAGGCCCCTGGAAATGGAGAGAAGGCAAGGGGACAGCATTTACAGAGTAAAAGTGGCTGTGTCCTGGGGAGTGGTGCTCACTCCCCAGTAATGAGATGATTCCACTTTGAAGGTAATATTTCTGAGGGACATCAGACACAGGGATGGGCATCTATATCTGGACAGCTCCTGAAAGAGAACACTCACCTGTTAATCTGTGTTCTGTCTCTATAGTGGTTCAGAATCAAGCTGACATGAATGAAATGGCAAATTCATGGAAAGAAGTAAAGGTCACAGCATAAGGACTCCAAGAGGCCACACAGCTATGACAAGAACGAGACTGGATTGAAGTGGAAGCTGCTGTGTCTCAATTTGCAGAACAGGATCAAGATTTGGTCTCTGGCCCTGAGAGCCAATTGCAAAGCACAGGTCAAAGAGAGGATAAACCTCATTTTTCACAGCTCCATCTGGAGCAGTTTCTTCCCAAGCTACCTCCTAACTGTGCCCAGGCATGGACTAAGAATGAAAGAATCCTCTCTGGATTCTTCAGGGTTCAAAAGAGCAGGGCTTGTCCCCTTCCCAGAGAGTTCTATCTGCCTTGTCTGCTCTGTGCTGTTATCAGGGTACAAAGGAACTACACTTGCTGTTTTACTCCATGTGGGTGTAAATGTTTACTCCTCATTTCTACAGGTAATGTAAAGGTGACAGGATATTGCTACAGCCTCCAATCAAGCAGAAGAGAAGAACTGAGTCCCTTATGTATATGGAGATTGGCTATTCCCAGCATAGGTCACACAGACTTGCATTGCTTCGCAAACTCTTTGATGCCTTGTGATTAAGAAAATACAGAAAATAAAAGGGAAGGACAGAAATATCTGTACTTCCAGATATCAGAAATAGCAATTTGTGGTGATTCAATAGAGCTGTGGAAAGTCTTCTTGAACAACTGATCATTTAATGTTGCCAAAAAAATTATTCACTCCTATCTGTTGAAAGCTTATTTTTTAGATTATATGAACTCAAAATATTACCTTATTTTTAGGACCTTCACATTGTTATAATTTTCCTGTATAATTTTGCCTCTGTTGTACTTTCTATTTTCTCCTTATTTTCCCATGTTCCTGAATAAATTTGTCTGTCTGTGTTTTTCTCCTAGTTTTCATTTTCAGAGCCTGTCCTAGATGGGTCACAAAACTCAGACACATAATCCTCTGCTATCTGAGCAAGGTCAAAATTAAGCAACATAAATTTTCTGGGATTAGAATTAGTTTCCATTGCTTCATCCAGACCTCTTAAGGGCAATCAAAACCATTAAATTGAATTGATGCAAAATTAATACTATAGAAAAGGATTTTTTTTTTTAAGTCACCAAAGTCTTTATTTTGAAACTCCCCGCTGCCTTCTATCAACCTTTTGCATCCTTCTCCTGAATTTAGAGCATCTGTAAAGAGTCAGCTATGATATTCCTTAATTCACTGATACACAGGGGGTTGACTTAGTTCTATACTTGTTAAATAGTTATTTTCTCTGTCCAAGGAAATAAGTGAGACTCATTTCACTCTTGGAGTGAAAATAGTGCACAAGAGTACCAGAATAAGATCCCCCTAGAAGTGCTAAATCCCAAATTGCTCCTCTAAATGGAGGACAACAATTTGAAAGCATTCCTCAATGCCTACCATTTTCTTCACACAGATCTTCTGATCTCTTTTGACCAAGTAACACACAGGTCTCTAAACAAACAGAAGACTTGGCAGTGAGAGGGACACTACTGTGAAGTGCTGTATCACCCCTGAGTTTGCTGCCTTCTTTCAGCCTCTGCATTTTCTCTTGTTGCTCTCTCCCACTGTGCCATATTTTGTCTTTAAACATTATTACACTAATCCTGCTATTTACATGCTGGTACAGTCACGTCAAGTCCAGTTGAATCCCATGGGACCACATACCTCATGTTTACTAATGGGGATTTTGAGTAAAAACCATATGGAACAACCACGAGGAAGGAATCCTGGCTCCAGTGACAGTGAGAAAAAAATATGATGGGAATTCAACCATTGCATTTAATGGAGTCTAAGTCTCTTCTCACCAGGTAACAAGGATGATCTCAGGATTGTATACAGACATGCATATGCACCAATATTTGCTGGAGGACACCCAAATGGAAAACAGCTTGACAGAAAAGGACCTGGTTAACACCAAGCTGGACATGAGCCAGCAAAGTGCCCTTGCTGCAAAGGAGGTGAATGGAATCCTCTGCTGCATCAGACCAAGTGTTGCCAGGAGCCCGAGGGAGGGGTCTCTTCCCTTTATTCAGAGCTGGTGAGGCCACATGAGGAGAGCTCTATGTGAGACTGAAAGGACCACATGCAACGTGCTACACCTGGGTCAGGGCAACCCCTGGTGTCAATGCAGGCCAGGGGATGAACAGATCAGAGCAGACCTGCCCAGAAGGACGTGGGAGTGCTGGTGGACAAGAGGCTGGACACGAGCAGACAATATTCACTTGCAGCCTGAAAAACCAAATGTGTCCAGGCTGCATCCAAAGCACTGTGGGCAACAGGTCAAGGGGAGGGGATTCTGCCCCTCTACTCTGCTCTGGCGAGACACCACATGCAGTGCTGCATCTAGCTCTGGGGTCCCCACCAGAGGAAGACCTCTTAGAGCAAGTCCAGAGGAGGCCACCAAAATGATTAGAAGATTGGAGAACCTGTCCTATGAGGAAAGGCTGAAGGAATTGGGATTATTCAGCCTGGAGAAGAGAAGGCTTAAGGTGACCTAATAGCAAACCTTCAGTACCTGAAGGGAGCCTACAAGAAAGATGGGGAGGGACTTTTTATCAAGGCTTGAAATGACAGGACAAGAAAGAATGCTTCAGACTGGAATAAAGTTCCATTAGATAATATGAAGAAATTTTTTACTGTGAAGGTGGTGAGGATCAGGTTACCCAGAGAAGCTGTGGACACCTCATTCATGGAAGTGTTTAAGGCCAGACTGGCTGGGGCTTGGAGCAATCTGGTCTAGTGGAAGATGTCCCTGCCCATGGCAGGATGGTTGGAACAAGATTATCTTGAAGGTCCCTTTCCAATTGGAAGGAAGAAAGGACTCCAGGAAGGAAGGACTCCAGGAGGGACTCCAGGAAGGAAAGACTCCAGGAAGGAAGGAAGGAAGGAAGGAAGGAAGGAAAATGCACTAAATCATGTTCATTTCACCATAGGAAGAAAAAGTAAAATGAAAAGGCAAAAAATGTTCAAAGATCTCAATGAAATGGACATTCCTTTCTTGAGAATCCCCTATGTCTTTAGGATCTCTAAACTGAACAGTAAGTTTTGTTTTAATCTTTCCTGTCAAAAGATTCCTTTGTAAATCCTTCAGGACTGGAAGTTGGAGAAACCCATTTGGATTTGACTTCTGCTTCCAATTAGTCTGAAGGGAAATGCTTGATATATTTCACAAGATGTGGAGTATTTTTAGATCAGAGACCTCCATCATGGCAGCTGCCAGTACCTTTTGACAAGAAAAAAGATAAAATGTTGACATCTGACATCTAAACAGTCAGACAGGCAGCTGCAGTATCCAAACACAATTTTGAGCTGATGTGACACTTGCAGATAGGGGCATCAACAATGATTTGTGAGTTGATTCATAGTCACTGAAACTATGACTGTGCCAGAGATCTGTTGACACAAAGAAATATTTTCCCCCGTTACAAAGCACTCTGTTTTCTTTTCAGATTAATGCATTATCCTAAACTTCTTTAGACAGCAGGACCAGAATATTCAGTAGATATGTTTAATGTACTAGGAAAATATATTCTGCCAGAGTGAGAGCCCGAGAGAAACAAGGCTGACACAACTCCATGTGCCCAGGTCCAACCAGGAGTGAGTCTGATTGTGCATTCCCATGGGCACAGGTGAAAAGAGCACACCTGGACACCTTCCATGCACAGATGTACCTGGCTGATACACAGGTCACACACACACAGAGCACCCACACAAACACATGGCACCAAGCCCTCATCCTGCTCTTCTCTCTGGATGAGCAGGATGGAGGCCCACTATATGATAATTTAGACATCTAAATCCATACAAGGTGGATCCCTCCAGCAGCAGAGCTCAGATATTCATGTTTCCCAGTGCCTGCCCCTGGGTCCCAGCCTATCCTCTTGCTGACACCTGGATGTACAAAAAACATCAGAGAGAGTGGCTGGACAGGGTGCCCCTTCATCTGAGTCCCTAAATTGTGCTCCCATCTGTGATTGTGCAGATGGGACTTTGGTGGACTAATGGCTCCTGGGATGGTTCTGGGAAAAGGTAGGACACGATCTGCCTGCAGTGAGGTGGGGGTTGGCCCCTTCTCCCAGGTAACAAGTGAGAGGACAAGAGGAAACAGCCTCAAGTTACATCAGCAGAGGCTTAGATAATATATTAGGAAATTTTTTATTATTGGAAGGGTTGTAAAGCATTGGAAGAGATTGCCCAGGGAAGTGGCAAAGTCACCATGCCTGGATGTGTTCAAAAACCTTGTGGAACTGTCACTTGAGGACATGGTTTAATGGTGAATATGGTGGTGGTGCTGAGCTGAGGGTTGGACTCGATGATCTAAAATATCTTTTCCTGCCTTAATGATTCTATGATCCTGTGATATTCAGTCTCTGTTCTTCATATCCTGGATTTCATTAAGATGAGGTGATCTCATTTTTCATACCATATCTATAAGGCTGTTATATGACTTATACGTATGCCATATTTCATACAGACATGGTTTTTATAGTGGGCATGAGGAGCATACAGGAAGAAAGGTTTCTAAAGGGCAGTGACATCTTAATATAAAGAAGTCACAGAATGTTTTCTTCTATAGCTGTAATTCAACATTTTTATGGGTCTTTTCCCCCCTGCTCTTTGTAGCATACTTTTTTCTTTGCAAAAACATATGACAGGCTTTACTTGAGGAATAAGATATGCCAGGGGCAGGCATCACTATTAGAAAGAGCATCATTTTGGAAATTCGAATATATTAGACAAGCCAAAGTAGTCAAAGAGGAAAATATACAGAGATGGAATGGGGAGAGAGTTTTGGGATGCAGTGTGGGAGATGGCCTTAGAAGTATTAGGGGAAGGGAAAAGCAGGACACTCTCACAGCCGTGTGCCAGTTCATCTTCTCTTCCATTAATCACTAACACCTTGGCATGAGTCTCACAGTCAGGCTGCTCTTGTCTTGAAATCTCTACAGTCTCCTGTTACTACTCACTTCTTTTTCAGCTCACACTTTCCTTCCAGCATGTTTTGTGAGTCACAGATCTGATTGAAACAGCAACTGGATATGAGGAGGGAGAGCTGGGCAGTGGAGCTATAGAAATTATGGGTTTATCTCTAGTTCAACTCAAGAAATTAAGGGCACATAAGATGATCATAAACAACTTGTAGGACTTTGCAGACGACATAGCTGCCCTCATCCAGCTTGCTGCCTGTTGGATCAGACAGGACAGCTCAGAAACAATAAGGGACTGGGATGGTTCAGTTCTCCTTAAGGAAGAGCACCCCCTTCAGTTGTTGTAATTTGCATCCCCATTTCATTTTTCTCTATCTTCAGCAGATCTCATTCTCCCTGCACCAGTTTCAGAAACTGTCCTTTACCTCAACTGACACTTAAGAAAAATTCAGCACTATAAACTATAAGTAATTTCATAATCTTATTGAAGCTCTGATCTTTTTTTTTTTTTTTTCATTTTACTCCCTAAAAAGCAGTTGGCTATGTAGATATAGAAATAAATTAAAGGAAAAAATAATAGTCTTCAATAAATACTCTAATACTCTCTGAGCCAGCTGGATGATTTGTATTGACTAAGTATGCTTAAAATTCTTGATAGAATATATATTTTTAAAAAGAGAATAAAAATAAAGTAACTGGCATGAGGTACTTAATCCTGTATTACTTTCCAATTTTCTAAGGCTGGTGTGAGATTAACTATGAGAAACACAATAGTCTGGAGTTTTTTTATATAGATGGGGAAGGTTTCCTGCCCATGGCAGTGGGACTGGAACTAGGGCATATCAACGATCCCTTCCAAACCCAAATCCTTCTACGATTCTATTTACGATCTCAGGAAACATTGCTCTTCATTAAACAAATAAACACGGTGGGTATTTGCTGTAGTTTTGTGTTTGTTTATGTTCCAGATAAATTAAAGACCAGTTTGACAGGATCTTCAAGTCTTCTGGCAGTCATATACTCTTGTTTAATCACATGTAGTAGCCAAAGAGCATGTGGGATGAAAAAATTTCATACCAATCACCACCCATTATTTAAGAATACTTTGACATGCTGCCTTATCAGCCCCATCAGAGACCTCAGGGTGAGAAAGTCCATTCTGATATGTGTTGCAAGATCTGGTGAAAATCACTGGCACATAGAACACGACCATAGAGATAAAACATTAGCAGAGAAGCTTGAATTTCCCTTTTATTACAAGTAGGGGGGACTGATGAAGCTATAGCAGTAAAACATCTGGTTTTGAATTAATAACCATTCCTTCTTTCCTTGTGAAGGATTCCCCTCTTGTGAAAATCAGGTGCAGGATTCAGACTTACCTGTTGGTCTCGCTGCTGGAAGAATTCTTGGCCTAAACTTGAGGTCCTTTGTAATCTACAAAAGGCTCTGATGTCCAGGCATAACCACACACCCTGCAATCCTCACAACTGCTTGTCCCACACAGTTGGCCTCAGTATCATGCAAATACAAAAGCCTTGGGTTCCCAAAATGGCTCTTTCATCCAACAGGGAGGGATTTACAAGCCTTCTAATCTTCTGGTAAAATAACTTTCCTGCCCTCCCTCTCTCACCATTTCACAACCCTCCTATTTGCTGGAAATATTAAATATTATTGGGTAAATGGTACAGGATCTCTTCATTTCACCCCTTAACTGATTATTTTCTCCTTGAGTAGATCCCACTTCATGATCACAGAAACAGAATAACAGAATCATAGAATCACAGAATCACAGATTCACAGATTCACAGAATGGGTAAGATTGGAAGGGACCATTGTGGGATCATCTAAATTCAAGATGTTTGGACATCATATTTCACCTATTTTACATATTTCACCAGGGAAGTGGTCTGATATACAGAAAAAAAAAAGATAGGACAATGTAAAATTAGCTCACATGCAAAGGAGTGGTAACAGGCAATGAAAGTGGAAAGAATAAAAGAAAAAAGGGATGTGGTTGGGTTGCCACTCAGGACAGCTCCCAGAGTAATGTAAGTATACCCATTTCAAGCCATTTCAGGGCTGGATGCTACTGAACAATCAATAAATGCACATTTTCATTGAGGTGGCCCTTCAGAAAAAAAACTGAAAGCAATCGGTGAAGTGGGTAAGGTTTGATTTGCAGCATGCCACGCAAAACCCCACAGAGCAGGCACCACGAGTGTTGGCAGGCTAAAGGAGATGGCCAGGTAGGACTTCACTGAGCTCCCACCTCAGCTTAAGAAGGCACAGGAGAAAAGGAGTGAATTAGATCTGATGTAGCCAACTAATTCCTCTTACTTGGTCCTTGTAACATGGAGACATCTGGGACATTTCTCATAACATGCCTTCCTTTCTTCAATGAGAAGATAGTGGTGTATTTCAGTTCCCAGCAATGAGCCAATCCATCTGAATGGACAGTGGTTTTATGTGTGTATATATATATATGTGTATATATATATATATGTTTAATGTTGTAGTTGGAGAAGGCAGGAATAATTTTCTGAGGAAATATTTTTTGACTTTGTGTATATATTCTATTATAGTAATTTGTTGACTTCATGGGTATGCCCCAAGTATTAAGCATGGGAACATGCATTACTTATTTTCACCACTAAAAACTTCAAAGTAAAGGTTTGCTTTATTACTGGCTAGATTTTTTTGTCAAATCCAAAATGAACTATTAACATCTCAGCTTTCACAGGAGTTGTGGAATTGATAGGATCTGGTTTGCCACCCACAGATCATGTGCAATTTGTATCAAAAAGGAAGATATTTAAGGAGAGCTAGAGTGGAACTACTGGACACTAGTGATGTGTCTGGCATTTTGTAACCCTGCCATTGGCTAACCTTCTGACAATGTATCAAAAGTTTAATCATATTAAAGCAGAAAGCAGAAAATGTCAGGAAATATTGAGATGGCTTAGCTGACAAATGGTAGACAGCTGGGCAAAGGGAGAGGGGATTTCACTTTTCAGTGGTTGGCCATCATTGTATAAAGAAATTCTGACAAAATTTGCCCTCATCCCCTCTAATAAATCAAATATATGGACTATGAGTTCTGCAGATAAAACAGATATCAGGATGCAGAATCTGATAATTCAGGTTTCTGCTTAGAATTCTAGAACAACAGAATGGTTTGGGTTTAAGGAGACCTTAAATATCATCCAGTTCCAACTCCCTGCCCTGGGAAGAGACACATTCCACCAGACCAGGTTGCTTGAAGCCCCATCCAACCTGGTCTTGAACACTTCCACGGGGCAGCAACAGCTTGTCAGGGCTTCACGACTCTGAGAGTGAAGAATTTCTTCCTAATATCATCCCCTAGCCTGTGCTGATATCTTTGACCTAGGTGTAGCACCTTGCACTTGGTCCTGTAAACTTCATGAGATTCCCATGGGAATGCTTCACACACACGCTGACTTCTGAGAAGCCAATCTAATTGCAAAGGAAGAGCCCATTGTTAAGAAACACAAATTGCAAAATTTCCTGGGGAAGGGTTTTCTTTCCTTCTGTTCTCTTGTCTCATGGAGAATAAAAAAATTAAGAGTGAAAGAAATGCAAAAAGACTCAGCACGCATTCTTGTGGATGGATTTTGGAAATGCTTGTTTTTTAATTCAACTCAGTACAGTTGAAAGTCAGTAAAATAAATGCTGTTCAGGGTATACATAGACCTGTCCTGCCAGACCACCGCTGCTAGGATTGACGACAGAAAAGGTGTTGCACTTAATCACATCCAGCTGGTACCTTGCCTCCAGTTGTCTCTGGTGTTGTATGTTCCTTCAACATGCTATTTTGAAGAAACAGTTAATGCCATGTAAAACAGATATTGTACTTAGGAATGTCTGTGAAATAAAATATAGTATTGCCCAGAGAAGCTGTGGGTGCCCCATCCCTGGAAGTGTTCAAGGTCAGGCTGGATGGGGCTTTGAGCAGCCTGGTCCAGAGGAAGGTGTCACTGCTTATGGCAGGGAGTTGGAACTGGAGGGTCTTTAAGGTCCCTTCCAAAACAAACCACTCTATGATTCTATGATTTTTTGATAATAGGTGAGGTGGACCTGTTTAAAAGATATAGCAGTTTCAGGGAGGAATTATTAACATTGAGGCTGTATGAGGAACTAGCGGTGATATCCTACTATTTCTGGTAAAAAATGTCAATGATGAAATGTCTGACAAATGTGTAAAACCAAGATGGATCACTTGGAAAAAGAACAAAGCCATACACCATGTTGCAGACCAGTTGCAACTTTGCAAGCTGATGAACAAGGTCTTAGAATGAGATATTAGAAACAACTTGTAAATTATGGAAGTAGCTAGCTGAATCAAGATTTCAAATTGCTGTTGTAGCAAAGGGGACTGATTTGAACCCAGAATACATTATCTGAAAAACATCAAGTAAGAGTAGAGAAATAGTAGTGAAATCGTTCTGGAATTGATTTGATGTCTACATAATTTAAAAATGGCTAGTCACAACAGGCTTAAAAATAACTTTGAAATTTCATGATATTTAGGAAACTTGAGTTACAGGCAAATACTTTGAAAGCCTGAAGTCTACATTTCACCCATGAACACTTGACAATTAAGTGAACATTTCCAAAGTGAAATAAATGGGTGGGTGGATAAGCTGGATCTGAAATTAACTAATCTAAAAGCAAGACACTATTTTTACCAGGGATCATGTTAGGGCAAGGAGGATTCCCCTGACTTGAAACCTTTAAATCAAGATTGGTTTTTTTTTTATTTTCACATTTTAAATATACATTTTATTTTAACTAGACATTATAGACTCAGAGGAGAAATTTCTATTTCATGTCATCTGTGCTATCCAAAGATGAAAATGGAAGGTCACCACAGTTCATTCTTGAGTTAATATATAGACCTGTATGAAATAAGGGGCCAGTGAGTAGCTGGATTTTGGCCAGCTGATGCAATTGTGTTCAGTGGCAGTGCCCCAGACTCTTGCTGCTCTCTGGCAAGCTGGTTACACCACCTCACTCTTTGGAAACTGCAGTTCCAGCAATTCCTCATTTCTATCACCTGGGTAAAAACCGTGCCTGAAATAGCAGAATAGGTGCAAGGAAAGCTTTTTAATGTTTTTTTGAATGCTGTGGGATGCATCTGCAGAGTTTCCCACACCACCATCATGGCAAAAATGTGCAGGCATTTTATATCAGTGATAAATATACTCATGGTAATTATTAATTGCCATCCTTAGACTCTATCTAGTCCTTGTGGCCAGGTGAGCACCCTAATCCCAGATTTAACTACAGGCTCCAGACACCTTTTTTGTTCCAAACACAACATCCACACAAATCCTCTGTGCCTTGGTTTCCACTAGGAGGGAAACTCAAATAACTGTCCATAAAAAGGATCAGTGGTAGGAAAGCAGGAAAAAAAAATCTCATCAAGGAAAGAGAATCTAAAAGTCCAACTTCATAAAAGATTCTCTGATTACAAATCTCAGTAAAGGCTATGCTGCCTTCACTTACCCTGCATCATATTATTCTTTTGTGGCTCAAAAAAAAATTTGGGAAAACTAGACTCTTCCTATCAAAGCTTTTTTTTTTTTTTTTTTTTTTTTTTTTCTCCTCCAGTGCAAGGAAGAGTACCTGAGAAAGGAATTTCCAGCTTACAGAAACTCCTTATAATATCCTTATAATAAGGGCTGGAGGGATTCCTGGAATAGCAAAATCTGTCTGTATGAATGTTTTGGCACGCATAGGAAGGGTAATGCAGATATTATCCTCACACCCCCATTTATTTGAATAATATAGATTGTACACTATCCAATTTGGTGACCCTCAGTCTCCCACTCAAGATGTTGCTGTCGTTCACTCTGAAAGCCATTTGGCATTAATGACACAACTTAAATTTAGGCCCACTTTTCAAAGACAGCGTCGGCACCTCCTTGGTGAATAATTTTGGGATAAATTTGGGAGTCAGAGTTCCTCTGAGGTCACTGAAATGCAGATTGTTTCTGATGCTGTCACAGAATTTGTTAAAATTTTGTTAATATTTTTTGAGGCAAAATATCTATATTTCAAGTATTTTACTGAGTTCTTAAAAGAGACATTTGAAAAAAAACCAAAAAGCCAATCAATAAAAAACAACTAGCAAACAGTACCAAACCCTGAAATGAGGAATGGTTGGTTATGCTCAATTATTTGCATTATACAGTACATCATGTATTGTATCATGAAGGGAAGAAAAAGTTGACAACAAAAAATCCTCTTGATATTTTCATATGGTTTGAATTAAGAAATTATAAATTCTGCTATGAACCTCTCTGAAATAACAAAATTAATGCAAGGGACCAGAAGCTGAACATTAGAAGAGATATCAAAAATTTGGCACACACACTGAGTATGCTAGGAATAGTCAAAATCACAAAATTTTAAAATCATCATGAAGAGATGTAGTTCATTACCAGACCATTTCACAAATTCAGTCACCTGAACAAGGTTTCATGTGGCAGCTGCTGCTCTGAACAAAAGCAGCAATTAATATGGAAAGCACCTGTTACAACACTGGTGCCTTATGGAGCATCAATAGAGAATCTAAAACAAAAGACTTAAATCTCTCCTGTCTAATTTAGGACCTAAATGTTTAGCTTTTCCATTAAGGTAATCGCTGTTGTCTTTTATTCTAGGGAAACACAGCAGAAAAAGACTATTATATACAGCAAAATTTTCCCCTTACAAAGTAATATTGATGGAAATTTATAGGTGACAAAAGAAAAATGTCCTTTATATCATTTAAAGCCATGAAAGCTGTTATATGGTGAGGAATAAATCTATGTCTCCAAAGTCTTGGCCCCGTGCTTTGACCACAGAAGAAAACAGTTCTGAGGTGAAAGTCTAAAGCCACAATGAATATTATGAGATTCATAAAAGTGTTCAAAGAATGAAATAATGTGAATCACCCTGCAAATATCCTTATGGAAACACTCAGTAATATGAATTCTTTCTGAAAGAGACACTTCATTGTTAGGTGGATAACAAGATGCAGCCAGGGATTATAGAATTGTCACTCTCCATTTTCCATATGCTGCCGGAAGATTAGGATGATGAACACATTATGCAGGAAGGTATAAATTAAGATGGAAAAACAACAAGCTTTGGCTTTATCTGATATAAACCAATACAAACCTTTTGGAACCAGAGGTTTAAAACTGGCTACCACTTGCTGTAGATATATTTTCTTTCTAAATTTAATTTCCTTCTTACATGCACTTTTACTTCCATAGTGGAGGGCATCTCAAGAGCACTATGATGTGAAATTTATTAGAACAGACAACACATGATACAAATATTTGCAGTAAATAACCAGATAACTTACTCATTATTCACTGGGAACAAGTTACAGATATTTTAATTTCTTCTTGTAAAGAATATGTTCTGACTTGTTATAATGAGTGGAAAGCAATATCATAGGTTAAACATCTCATCTTATAAAAGTTATAACTGTTCAAAATAAGACTTTGAGAAAAACTATGAAGAATGTTTTGAAAATGAACAATATTTAATGTGTTTTTAATACATTAATGGTAAGTTTAATTTCTACCTACTTTGTGTTTTCTTTTTTTGGTAATCTTAAAGGATTCACAATCTGTTCTGTTGATTTTCGTCCTGTTACAGAGAAAAGACATTTATTATCTCATCGATAAAATGTGAGATTATTCTTTATTATTGGCCATGCATTAATATATTTGGAAAGGAAATTAGATATTTTCTAACTGTCACAGCTGTGAGGTTCTAAAATGCTTTTCAGCAGGATAGTTGAAAATTAAAAGCTCTCTTGAATCTTAAAATAGGTATTTATCAATGAAGTGAAGGGATTGAATATTGTGGTTGTCTGCAATAACATTGAGACTGGTTTTGGTAATCCAGGAGTTTCTTTTTTGGTCTCTGTTCTGGTTAAGTAATCTAAATAATTTTGAAACATTTCTAGAAGTCATAGAAACAATTTTCCTTACATATATTTTTATTTATAACTGACAAAATGCAAAAAAAAAAAAAAATTCTCTCTATATTAAATGCAACTTGTATATTTTAATATTGTTAGGCAATGTTATTTTTTAATCCCTTCCAAAAGAATTTAATAACTAATTTATTAGTTATTGACACATTTTCTTTATTTCTGGAGATGATTAATTTGCTCTTCCCTCAAATATAATTTCTAGAAGTTTAGGATGTATTTGTAGCTCTATGTTATTATTCCTTCAGTACAAGGTATTGGGAAAGAAAAAGTGTGTTCCAGTAAAGCAATAGCAATCTATAAAATCAAATTTAAATGTACAAATTTTCTAAGGAAACAGTTTTATATATTTTCCTGGATTTTTTTTCTATTGGTCAGAATTAAAAGGATGATTAGAATATCTGACTCCTGAATAAACATGAAGTAAAACCTCTTCAAGCTGCTTAGATATTTTATAAGTGATTAAGAGGTCATTGAACAGATACATTTCAAGGCTATTTATTCCAGTCTCTTGTGCTGCTAAAAATTGCTGAACCTAGTGAAATCTATTTTAGCTGGATTCAACATATGATACTGGACTAGTATTACGCATTTTATCACCTCCAGGTCATGCATAGCAACGAACTTACTTTTTAAAGTGGTACTTAAACTCATTAGAAAATCATAGGAAACAAGTAGATTTTTGTCCATCTGCTAAACTATGGAGAGATGTCCCTGCAGTATTCTATACATAACTATGTTCAAATTTAATTAAAAACTTCCAGCCACTGAAAAAGCCTGCAACCATTATGGGCAATATTTCCTGTATGCCCACCGAGTATCTTGATAAAGTCCACTATTAATGTCTCCTCTTGTATTTTAATCAATTGTTTCTTCTCCTCTCTGTGGTAGATACAAGAACTGATTTATTCCCTCTCTATTTCTCAGGAATGTTTTTAATCACTGAAGATTTTTTCCCATTTACTTTTACTTACTTAATTCTTTCCTTACAATGGGTTATGAATTTCTGATTACTCTTGTTCTTATTCCTATTATGTCCAGGTAGCTCACATTTCTCTTCAACAGTGACATCTCAATCTAGACAGAATTCTGGACAGAGGACAGAGGAATTCTGTCCATGTGGGACAAAGGACTTTCTTCAAGATACCTTCTTGTATGTGTCCACATACTTTTGCTTTTCTCTTGTGATATACTTCACACCTTTTGGACCCCAGGATGCAGCAGTCACAACTAAATATATCATTAAACTTTTTTAAAATAAAAGAAGAAAATCAGAAAAAAAATATAATATGTCCAAGAAATCACTATTTCAATATTTGACTGTTTTGATATTTTGGAACATAATTTCTCTGAAGCAAATTTTCTTGAGGCAAATTGAATTCCAACCTATTTCTCATTCCCAAATTTCATGGGGGAAATCTTTATGTTCACATACATTTGGATATGATGTGCAGAACAGAATCCAATACTTTGATGAGTTTAAGCAGATCTCTCAACGTCTGAGACACTAGGAAATAAGCACATTCCACCTTGTCACTCTCCACAGTCACAAAGAGCTGCAAAAGCAGTAAAATGGCCTAGAGACATAAAAACACATGCACCAAGTTTGTTATGAAGTAATCATGAATACATTCATATATTCATCTGAATATCTGAGCTATATTTTTAGTATATGATCAGTGATCTGGTATTCAGAGTCTGACTCCTGCTTTGAGACATGGTTCTGCCACCCTCATATCCCTGACTGTGTTTTTGTATCAAATTGTCATTTTCTCCCAGGGCAACTGCTGCATGAACACAGGACCTGGCAGCATAACAGCTCAGGTTGGGAAACTTGTTGGCAGGAAAGACACAGTTGAAGAAAAAACAGCTCCAAATTTTATGTGTACGACAGATATAACATCTTATAATTAATCTCATATGTGTACCAGAATGTTTGTATTAATTATAGTAAAATATTTTCATTTGCAAGTGTTTAAATAGTCTTTTCTCTGGACTCTGAGTAGTTGCTTAGTGTTACATTTAAATAGGAATTTTAACTCTCCCACTGAGCAACATCATTAAGAAAAAATGTTAATATCTTGTTCACTGGCCAGTGATTTTCCCCAGAAATAGGTTAAATGTTTCAGCATACGATGAAGGAAAATCAAAACCTTTAGAGGAAGCCATTGATTTCTATTTGTACTACTCTCGCTATGTAAATATACACAGATTGTGTCATGGATATATATATGTTTAGTTATTAAATGTATTCTCTCTGTTTTACATGTATAAATGATCTAATGAAAAAAATACTGAAAAGATTTGTGCCAGTGAGCTTTGGGATGGATGTTGCATTTATACAACCTAGGTATAGAATGGAAGGGAATTTTTTTCTTCTTTCTTTTTTTTCTTCTATAACAAAATAAAGTTAAAACATTAATCCTTCTATTCCTTAAATGGCTTATGTCTCAAAATTTAAATCTTTACCCAGAAAGTAGATATTTAGCAATTTAGCTAACAATGCTGGTAATGATTTCAGAGATGTAGAAGAGTTTGGCACCCATCACTGGCTGGTTTGAAGAAATAACTACATAAAAGCTTTTACAGGATGAGTAGGACAGTAAAAATAACTTGTTGATTACTGTTTTCAGATATTTTTAGATAAAGAATATCACAAGCTACACTGTGAAAAACAATTAACAATCTAACTGGATGCATCTGGTTGATGGAGCTCATGAAGTCAGGGCTGTGGTGGCACTCCCCCTGCAGATGTGGGAACACTTGACCTGATGGTGGACATTTGGTGGTGAGCCCACCTGGATGTGGCTCTGTCTGACAGGGGGGCAGCTCCTGGTCTCTTCTCACAGAATCCACCCCTGCAGCTCCTCCACTACTGAAACGTCACCCTGCAAACCCAATACACTGTGACAAATTAAAGAGAAGTGACCTTTGACAAACAGATTTATGAGTCAGGTCTGAGAGTGGTGTTATGACTGAATGACCCTGCATCTAAAACAAGGAGCCCCAAGTTGTAATTCAGAGTCCTGGAATCTCATGACAGCAAATAGCTCTGCCATGTGCTCCAATCCTGTGGAAACATCCTCAGCAGAGCCTCTGGGCAGCTCTCAGAGTGAAAAGGATAACCATGGAGAACATTTCTACATAGGATATACTTTATTTAGTAGAAATGGGCAGCTGGAAAGAAAATAGTTATGAATTACAACCAGGGATATGGCTCCCTTGTAGTGTGACCATGCTACAGGAATAGTTTGAGTACCATTTCACACCACTGGATTGGGCAGAATACCCTTCTGGGATATTTCTAGATCAGGGAAAATAAATGGGACAGAAAAACTATTTTTTTTCCATCCTCCACAATTACATTCCATGTGCAAGGATTTTTTATGAGTCCCAGAGCAATGGCAGAGGTTTAGTCAGAGTTTGATGTCATAAGAAGGGTGAGTTGATACCTTCCCCATTCCTAATCCCTCTTAGTAAGGTTGTACAGCAAGACATCCTTTTTACCCCAGGGTCCTGCCTTCAAAAACAGCCACAAGAGTGAATAGGAAAAATGCTAGGAAATACCAATAACAAGCATGAAAAACCCCATGTTGACTTGGCTCTCTTCACAAAGCAGGATTATTTTCTGTCCTTGTGTGTAATGAACAGTCATTTGCTAGTTTTGTTCACAGTCTGCACCACAAAGGTAAGCAGGATGTGTAATACAAATGAAACCTTAATCTGTTGAGCAACCTCACAAGTCAGCCTATGGATTATATCAGGGCAGCACTTTCACATCCCAGGATTTATTCTCCATTCAATCATTTGCTGAATATGGTCCTTAATTTGAATTTTTTTCAGTCTTTTAAATGCTTTGTCTTTCAACATTTATGATTAATTTACGACTTTTTCTATTCCACTGCTGATAAAAAAACTCAATGTCTACCATCAGATATGTGGATTCAGTATTCCTTCAATTTCATCTGCATTTGAAATATGTATATGTGTGGGTAGCAGCAGGTTTACCTGCCTGAGTCACTGGATCAGAAGTTGAGAAACAGAGCAAGAACAATATAATCTTTTTAATTTTTGTCATAAGTTACACCTTAGATGTGTGATTTCTTCCCCTGATTTCAATAATATAATTATGTTTTTAATCCTCACACATGGGCTCAAAGTGAAGAAAAAGATGTTTCATTTTACAAGATGCATCATTTATGCCATGCAGACTGCCATTCCCATTTTTTTACTTGACTAGTATCTCCTTATCTCCCAGCTCATTATCACCAATGCTGCAGCTCTCCTATGAGGGCTTGGAAACTACGACACTACATGAGACAACAAATTAAATGGAAGATAACAAATGCACTTTGGGCACCTCAGGGACAGCATTGCTCAGCAATGGCACAAGAGGCAATGGGCAGGGGTTGATGCACAGGAAGTTCCACCTGCACACGAGGAATAATTTCTTTCCTGTGCAGTGACCGAGCACTGAACAGATTGCCCAAAGAGGCTGTGGAGTCTCCCTCGGGGGATATTCCAGAACTGTCTGGACACAATCTTGTGCCTGTGCTCTGGGATGAGCTTGCTTGATCAGAGAGGTTGGACCAGATGACCTACTCTGGTACTTTCCAGCCAGACCCATTCTGGGATTCTGTGAAAAAGAAATAGTTAAATTAGCTCATGAAGCAATTATATAGCAGTCAATGAAACCACAAAAGCAGGAAGAAATCTTACTCTCACTGGGCAGAAGGGTCACAGCCTGAAATGAAAGCAAATAATGTGCAAACCTGGCTTATGAAGCAGTTCCATTGCCCTTCAAGCACTTGAAGAAGTTTTGTGTTCATCGGTGGGTGAATTTCACATAGAAAAAAGAAGCTGCATTTAATTTACCATGCAACCCATGCAACCCACTGCCTAATTTTTCATTGCTAACTCTTTAAAATATCAAACTTTCTTGAATACAAGTCATTGATTTAATACAAGTCATTGTGTGCCTTTTGAGTGGTTCCACACACAGAAGACAGATATGTTAACATCTCATTCCTTTCAATATGGAACTGGTGTATATTTGGGGTTTATGTGACAAACATGACTTCTACTGACTTTCTGGTTAGAGGGTAATCTTGTCTAATGATGCCAGATGAAAGGTAAGTCATGCAGAGAATAGTAGGAACTCAGATGTGGGGAGCGGGGAGAAGTTTTCATTATAGGAATGGAAAGTGGAAACCATCAAAAAAAACATGAGACTGCTCAAAACTAGACTACTTGTCTCTGCTAACTTTGTCAATCTAAAATTTCAGATTGAAGAGAGCTCTAGATAATGATAGATCCCATGCTGAGATTACTTGTGATATGGGTGGGATATATATGATCACTTAGAAGTTCCTCTTTTCTCATTCATTACAGAATTACTGTGATGGCCAGGTAAATAGCATTCTTATTGTATATATGCTGCTGAATAGGGATAGTTCTCTGCCTCTGAGGCATATTTACACTGACAAGCCATCTCAATGCTTAGTAATTTGTACTAGGTTTACTCTGGAAACACTCTTTAGAGTCATAAAGAAACTTTTATTTTTCTGTCTCTTTTTTCTCAGTTTTTTTTTTTTCCCAGTTCGAAGTATCATAAATAATATGACAACTGTATAGCAACCCCTCACAGTGGTGTTTTCACACCACAAAGCTGACAGTGTGTGTGACAGCCCCGTGGGCATAGCAGATGGTGGTGTTTGAGAGTGCACATCCTGACGGGTCAGTGTTAGATGCTGTAAGTGTAAAGAGCCAAACCTGGTGCATTACTGACCTTTTGGGTCTTGTTTCTGGTTCCTGAGAGATTCTGGACCAACTGAGCAGTGTTTGGGAAGATGCTAGCTGGCACGTGATGTTATTTCAAGATAAACACAGTCTAGAAGCTGAGCCTATATCCTGGTGCTGTTTTATTTACCAATATACACTCAGTCACAGGTGGCTGAAGATAAGTGGGATGAGACATTCAGACTCTTAAAAACAGCAGTCAAGGCTGTAATTGCTTACCAGCCATACCCAAAAATGAAAGGCAAACGTTCATACTCCTTCCCTTGTGCTTATTCCCAGAGAAGTGCAGAAGAAAAATAGACAAAAAGTAACTTTTGATTTTCAACTTTAATTTGCAGTTTTAAAATCTTCTAAGACTGTTTTTTTTTTTTTCTAAATTTAGGTGGTGTTTATTTTTATTGGTGTTAAATGGAACAGAGTATGAGCATTATTTACTATTGTTTCTTTTATTACTTCAGACAAAACTATTCCATAACGTTTAACCTAACTTGAACATAAATTTTCATGTGTGAGTTTCAGCTGGACATAAAATTTTTCATTCCATTTTCTAAGCATACATTTCTTGTACAAGCTTTGCATATCTAATCTCAGGATTTAATTTACTGAGTGGAATCAAAAGAAATGCAATGAACACAGTATTTTGATCAGGGTTCTTTTACTTTGTGAGGATAGAAGTGGGTTTTTTCAGTTCCTTCTGGGTTAGGCCACACTGTGTTCCCCCATGACAATTACACCATCTCACTGTGACAGGCCCAGGTGAATGATTGTGCTGTGGGAGAGGAAGGTCCAGCCTTTACTGATCAAAGTGCATTTATGGCAAATTTGCCAAAGGGAAATGAATAGAGATGATCTGTCTCAGATCATCAGGAAATTGCCCCTGACTCCTCTCAGCCTTGCCAGACATCCTTGACTGATAATTGCAAACCTAACATCACAAACTCAGTGCATTTATTTCATTGAGAAATATTGTGACAATGTTTGCAAGGAGTGTTTCATGCTTGAGATCTCAGCTGCCATAAGGCCTTAAAATTGATTCTGTCTTTATCCAGAGACTACACCTAATCCCAACACTTGGGTAAGATAAATGGAAAGTAATAACCAATCTCAGGAGAGTGGTTCAGAGGTTGCTGGATGGGTTTTTTTTTTTGTCTTTAAAGGGTTTCTGGTTGGTTTGTTTTTCAGTAGGCCACTCAGGACCTCAAGTAATTAAGAAATAAGCAGCCACTAATGTTTCAGTTCTGTTGAGCTTCCTTAGAGCTCTGGTTTCCTGGCTCAATAAGCAGCTACACACTTAAATACAGGAAAATGTCAGTCTCAAAATATGTCCTTGCTGTTTTCTTATGGTTTTAACAGAAAAATATTTACAGACTCAGATAATACTGATGCAGATGATCAAGTGGTTATTGCTGCTGCTGTTTCCACAGCACCATGTTTTTTTAATAGCAGTAGTAGGGTCTTTTCCCAAATTGCTCCAGCTCTGAACAGCAATAAAAGTTAGGTCTGTTTATCAATACAAAGCATTTCATTTCTTCACAGTGTCATGAATATAAACCAAATGCAGAACATTACACAACTGGTGACACTTAAATGTAAGTCAATTATCCAGGTTTAATGTATTCTACACATAGCATCTGTACATGCAACAGCATGGGATTGAGAAGTACTTAAATAATTAAGTTAATGTGAAAGTACTGGGCAATTAAAGGGCACTGAGGAGAACAAATGGAATCTGTTTAGTGAGAGGGTTTATAAATTTGTGAAACAGGGAAAGATGGCATCCTGTAGCAAAGCTATGGTCTACCTCTCAGCTCACAAGTAGATGGTTGAGAAGAACTTTCTTGTCCTGGTATTTAATTCTGGATTCTCTTTCAAGTATTTTTATGGATTTTATTATGATTTTATACCACAGAGGTATTGTCCCTGGTTTATAATAGAACCAAGAACAAAAAGAGAGCAAAACCAATTGGGGATGGAAGGAAAATGCCCTAAAGTTCATTAAAGAGTGGCAGAATGTAGATGGAAAATAAATTTTCTGGAAACTAGTAGTTCCTGCTGTACTTATGACCATAAAACTGTGAGCATTTATGTTTCTTCTAATGTAACCATCAGTAAAATAGTTTATAATGATGCTATAAAAATGGAAAAATCTGCTTTGCAAAGTATAAGAACATGTGGTCTTCTTGTAACAGAAGATTTCTGCCTCCTGTGAACCCAAAATTCTACCTGTTAATTGAAGTGTTAAACATAACTGACCTTGACACACTTCCCTCCATCCTGACTTACACTGCTTTACAAACACCAAGGCAAAATTTACTTGTGGTCAGAAGCAAATCCTATATACCATTTATATCCTGTTTATGTCCTGATGGCGCTTCCTCAGTGATAGGGAATCTCTGTTAGTGCAGTTTAACAAGAAGGAAATCTTCTGTACAAAGAGGTTATGTGCCTTGCTTATATTTTAGTCAGGAGAAAAAATGGAGGGTTTAGGGTTGTCCAGGGGTTATATTAATAATTAAATCAAAAAGCAATAGTCATCATTCCAAAGTCTTCTAGGAAAGTGGTGAAAAGTGGACAAGAAGAAAGGAAAGTTCACTTTAGCTCTCCTTCCTCCTCTCGCCTCCTCCTTTTTTTCTGTAGTATATAATAAGACAGATTGCTACACTAATGGAATTTTGTAATTTCTCCTTCTATCTTTCTAATAATCCTAGGATGAATTTCACTTGGTCTTGATTGAGTCCATTTAAGCACTTTACTAGAAGCTCCATATTAATCTGATCTCCTGAGATACTCAAAAAGTGACTGTCTGCTAAGGACACTGTATCACTCTTTAATGAGAAAAGAAATTAAGTATATCACAGCTTTGTCAGGAACCTTTATTATTTGACTTACAACCTTGCTCCAATTTAGATTACTTTAGATAAAGAAACCTGCTTTCACATTAACCAATGCCATAACCTTGCTGAAACGTGTGGTTACTTTTCCTTCTATGCTAACATGAATTCAACTAAAATAAATATGCAATTATTCACCTATCTAAAGAGAATGACTATAATTTATTTAACAGAATAGAAAAATATACATCCAAGGCTGATCAAACATGGTACTATGATTTGGGGTTCTTCTTCTCCTTTGCTGAAATATCTTTAGTTTTCATGAAATTATGTGAAACAAAATATGTGCCAAAAAATAAATAAACATTATTCTGTATAGCACCATTTAGATATAAAAAGTAATAAAGACAGGGGCACCTGCAGTTTGTGTCCATTCACATTAACAGAAAAACTGTTAACTTGTTTACCTCTTCCTTTACAAGGATCATTTTATTCAATATTACCTTCTTTGACCACAAAACCAGCAAAGAAAACTAATCAGGAAATGGCAGAGATTGTTTAAAACAAGATGCTACTGAAGTATCAAAAATTAAAAGTTTATAAATGTTCACAGCTATGCTTTAATGGGGTTTTAATTAACCAGGGTCAGCTTCGGCAGAATAAAGTGGAAAATGTCAGAAACTTATTTTCTTGCATATTTATTAAAAAAAAATAATAATTAAAAAAAAAACAACAGAGCACTAAAAGTAAAAATGCAAACCCAAAACGCAAACTCACAGAAAATATGATCATTTCACTACAATTTCACTTATCTGATCTCAAATCACTCAGGAGAAGTTGCTGAAATCACTACAGAGAGAGCCAAGAACACCTTTGATTCACACTACATGGATGCCATTATATACAATACAGAACCTGCAGTGTTTTGCTTCAGTCACAGCTTGTTTCCATGTCCTCTGGAAACAGGATTGACTTTGAAGGACTCTGAGATGACTTTAAAGATCTTTTAGTATATTAAACACTCTTAATTCATACTCTTCTCTGCCACCAATGCCAACTGCCATGGAGCAATCCGTGTCACTCCTGTTGTTAGCACCTGTTAAACACTGTTACTCTGAACAATCATGTACATTCATCCAAGGGGTTTATTGGAAATAATCCCTAGACTGTGCTAAACCCTGAGTGCCGCTTGGGAATTGATTGGGACACTTGTTATTGAAGCAAGTCAAACTGTGCAAAGGGCTCCTCTACCAATTCCCACAACTGTTTCATTGCCACAGAAGATTTTTGGTCCTTCCCTAAGTAGAGCTGCAGCCTTATCCTTTATAGACCTTCTTTGGGAGTGGGCTAGTAGTTGTACCCAAAATGAGAGAATATTCTGATGAAGGGACTTCCTGCTGTACACAACTTTAAGGAACAAACACACAAATTTATATTTATGAGTTGGACATGACTGCAGTTTCAGGAAACAAAAACCAAGACAGAGAATTTACTAATTGATTGATGGCACATCTTGTTTACTGACAGTGTGTTTGAATGTCAGTAGAGTAAGGGCACTGAACAATATAATTTGAATTTCAATCCTGCTTGTTACTGAGCTTCAGCTGTTCCTGAATACATGACAGATGGACATGGTGAGTGGTCCATTCACTACCATTGTGTCCCTCAAAGTTACCCAGAAGATTAAGAACCACTTTGTTCATTCTCATGATACATATCTGAGCAATAATTTCAAGAATTCAGAGAGTGAATCAGTAGTATTTATTACTCCTTTGTAGGAATCTGGAAAACAACAGACTCATTTGTAGTTAAGAGAAGAGACCTTTCTTTCCTCTGACAGCCCTGATGGATGATGATAATTTCAGAATCTTCTCTTTCATTTAATATATAAGAAAGTCTAAAGACTTTAAATTCTTGTAGTTTGCTTTCCTCTGTTCACTAGGTATTTCCTGATCCAGTAAATCACAGGCTTTTACTTTTCATCATGTTTTTCTCTTTCTCTTTGGAGTAGTGCCATGGAGAACTGTCTTTGATGACATCAATTATGATACCATTAAAAATCTACCTCAAAAGCAAACTGAGCACTGACTAAACAAATGGGCCTCAAATGAAGGCAAAATACAGCTTTTGAACTATGCCCAACTCACAATATCAATCTAACTCTGTATTCCAAACAAATGTGAGATTGAAAGATAATTGCTCACAATCTCCCATGAGTAGGCCAAATCCCAGTCAATTCCTGAACAATAGATGGCTAATTTCCCTAAATCCGCTTCTCTCCCATTTTACTGGCATGCATGTCAGGAGCTGGACTTCAATACCATTTTGGATTCTTTTTAACTCAGGATATTCTATGACTTTATATCATTTGGCATGGAATATCATAGAATCACAGGAACATAGAATGACCTGTGTTGAAAAGGACCTTAAAGATCAAATAGATCCAGCTCCCTTGCCATGGGCAGGGGCACCTTTCATTAGATCAGCTTGCTCAGAGCCCCATCCAACCTGGCCTTGAACACTTCCTGGCATGGGGCAGAAAAAGCTTCTTTGGACAAACTGTTCCAGTGCCTCACTACCCCCACAGGAAAGAATTTCTTCATAATATCTGAATCTACTTTCCTTCAGCTTGAAGCCATTCTCCATTGTCCTGGCACTCCAGACCCCTGAGAAAAAGTTTCAATCTTTCTTGTAGCCTCCCTCCAGGTACTGGAAAGCCAAAATTGGTTCACCCCAAAGCTTCTTATTTTGCAGGCTGAACCAACACGAATCTCTCAACCTTTCCTCATTGAAGAGCTGCTTTGTCCCTCTGGATCATCTTGGTGGCCTCCTCTAGACTGGTTCCAACAGGTCCTTCCTGTGCTGAAACCCCAGAGCTGGACACAATGCTCCAGGTGAGGTCTCACCAGAGCAGAGGGACAGAATCACCTCCCTCAACATCTTGTTCACCCCCAGTCAATTCAGTCTGGGGCAAAGTGAAAAGCACAGCACTTAATGTCATGTGAACAGAGTTCAGCAGTAGCTAAAACACAAGTGTTTTGTTATATTTTTGGCCACAAGTGTAAAACACAGCTCTGGAAAAGCTGTGGTTCCAATCAGACCCAGGTCAAGGACACCTGAAAGGCCAAGACATCATCTGAATATCTCTTCCATTTGCATCATGCAAAATTAAACATTATGAAATACGGTGAAATAAATTTTCTGATTGAAAATTTTATTTCATTGAAATCAAAGTCTTATGTGATCCCCTAGATCCCTCTATCTTTTCAATGGGCTATATCCACTCTCTGAACAACAAAACCTGCGCTGCAGCAGCACAGTTAAATTACAGTGGAAATTGTGTGAAAGTTAAGTTAGTAATTCAATCTACAAAGAAACCTTAAGACAGCAGTAACAAAAACTAAAACAGCCATGCCTCAAATTTTTCTGCCTCTACCAAATTCAATTTTTGCTAAAGTAGTTTCAAATAAGATGGTACTGCTTGGTGTGACACCATCTGTTGAATTTCCCTTGCTTATGTATTACTAAAGAGTAAGAGGCAACATTGCATAATTTAAAATAAAATACTTAAATGGGGAAACAACTTCTCAATTACAGCCATGAAAAGGACCAGGTGGGCTCTTACTCATCCCACAGACCATTGCATGGCTGACTTCACATGTGGGAAGACAATTAACCTTTAGTATAACCAGTGTTTACACAGGCTCCAATACTGTTGGAAAAGAGTTTTTCAATCTTCAGCAGCTCATTAGTTGAACTACTGGCTTTTTCTATGTTTTTTTTAAGGTTTCTGTTTCTCATGGAAGAAAGAAGAACAATGGGAAGTTAAGTGTATTTTCAAGAAATGACAGAATGTGCTTCACATTATTTGGGAATATTATTTTTTTCATTACTTCTAGTGTTTTATGTGCCAAATCAAAGTACAAAAAAAAAAAATCTACTTGCTTCTCCTGCTATTCTGACTGAATTTTTTCTCCCAATTATTTATGAATTTCAGATGATGGTAATTCTCATGACCTAGATTTTCAACAGTCTTAGTTGAAAGTTGATTCATGGAATGTAAAGCTTTACTACTGGTTAGAAGAGGAAACAGGGAGAGATTGATGAATGAGGACTGAAACATATTCCTCTTTCCAAAGGTATATGATCCACATTCATGTTTGTTCAGGAAACTTAGAAAGAGAGGATCTGGGGGCCAGAAGGCAGGAGACAGATGGACATCGGGTTAGCAAACCCTAAAATTCCTTTTGTTATTTGTCATGAGCTAAAATATTGCCACTTGAGGAAGTAAGAGCACAGGCCACTTCTGCTGATGTGTCTCTTAAATTGACTAAAGATAAAGAAATTATTCCATTTTCAAGGAAGGAGAAGTTATATTCGAGGCTTTCTCTAGGCACAACTCTCCATCTGAACTTGTTCTTCCATGCAAAAAGCTCAGAACACAAAAAGAGTTTAATCCACAGAGCTGCAGTCATGAGTACAACACAGGCATGTGGGTTAGAAAACAAGTTTGTTGAGACAAGGAGCACCAGGTTGCTGCCAAAATTATAGATACTGACACAGAACCCAAAAATTTGCCCTCAGTACTGTGTAACATGAAAATAAATCATGAGAAATGGTCCTCCTCAAATCAGATAATGTATCTTCCGGACTCCTTGAGAACCAGCTGCATCTTGCAGAAGAATATTTATCTCAATTAACACAAGTGCACCCTGAAGAAGCGTCGCAGGGCTCTTTCATCAATCTGGAGAGTGCAGCAGCAGCTTAAGGCTCCAGCACACAGTGATGAGACAAGATAAACAGGAGGCCACCCCACACACTGCACAACTGCAGCTCTCCTGAATCCTTGATTTTAAGCCCTTACAGCCCCTCCGGGACTCCAGAGCTGATTGCAAAATTTATGAAAATTCAGGCATTGAAGCCAGACATTCAGGGTGACATCATGTAGGGGCTGGAACCTTCCCAAAGAAATCAAGAAGCAGAGGTGATGTATCAAGCTCCAGTCCTGCTTCTGGGGCTCTGATTAGCAGCCAGGAATTTTCATGTTTATTTATTTATTCTTTTTGAGCTGCTAGTGGACTTATCACAGGGAGAAATCTGCTGACTTCAGGGACTTAAGGGGAAAATTTATTTTGAAAAACAAGTTTTTAAAAAGCTATTTTGTTTTAATGAGCAGTCCCAAACACCAGAGCTCCTGTCTTACTGTGGAGATCAGAGCTTTCCCAAAGTATCCTAACCACAGAGGTGTTGATTCATATCCCAAGAAAACAAACATAGTTTAAATGTCTAATTTCAATATACATTTTCAGCAGTGTCTTCCTCTCTGAGTCCAATTGGCTCATACAGAGGGAAGTGAGGATGATATCTCTTAATTATTATATAATTAACATATACACACACACATATACATATATATATACATATACATACACACACACACACACATATATATATCTGTTCACAGACACACACACACACACTGCCTCTCTAATCCATGAGCCAGGAATGTGCTGCATCCAACCCTAGGGGCCCCAGGACTAGAAGCACATTGACCTGTTGGAATGAGTCCAGAGGGCCACCAACATGATCAGAGGGATACAGCACCTCTCCTGTGAGAAAAGACTGAGAAAATTGGGATTTTTCAGCCTGGAAAATAGAAGGCTTTGGAGTGACCTAGCTGCAGTTTTCCAGCACCTGAAGGGAACCTACAAGAAAGATGGAAAGGGATGTTTTACAGAAAGATGCAGTGACAGGACAAGGGAGAATGGCTTCAAAGTGTCAGAGAGCAGGTTTATATCAGATAATAGGAAGAATTTCTTCCCTCAGAGGGTGGTGAGGCACCAGCACAGGTTGCCCAGAGAAGTTCTGCTGGTGCCTCATCCCAGGAAATGTTCAAGGCCAGGTGGAATGGAGCTCTGAGCAGCCTGGTCTATTAAAATGTGTCCCCATACATGGCAGGGGACTGGAGCTACATGATCCTGAAGGTCCCTTTCCAAGCCAAACTGTTCTGTGATTTTATGATTTTATGATACATACACCACATGAGCATATATATATATATATATATATATATATACACGTCTGTGTGTATTTTACTACAGGTTATCTGTGCCAGAAGTAATTAGTAGTATCCATTTTTTATCCGAGTGTGAAGTAGGCTATAATGTCATTGTCACACAGAAATTATGGCTCAAAGGTTCCTGTAGCCCTGTGTTGAGACTTCTCACATCAAAAGCAGGAAGGTTTGATTTCCTGGCTGTACCTTGCTGCAGTCATTTTCAGGGTGGTTATGCTATCAGACAAAGGTGTAGGAGCTACAAGTAAATTATTGATAACCTTCTGTAGGAGCTTTGGCTCACTGGACTCAGCCTAAAGCATAATTCAACCTTTGGGATAGAAAATACAGTTTGAGAACACTTGTCAGAGAAAAGAGGTCTGAAAGAGAATAAGCTTGATAAGAAGCCTTGAGCTAGAGTTAAGACAGTGTTACTTGGAATTACTGAAGCCCCAAATAAGCTAGAACTACAGTGGAAAGTAATTTTTTTAAGTTGCTGTTTGGCTAAACATAGAAATTATTTTTCCCCCATTTTTAAGTTACTTTTGATCTGTATATTTTCCTATTGAAAATTATGCATGGATATCAAAGAAAACCAAAGGATAATAGATATATATTTTTCTGCCTGTATGAGACCTGATCTGCCTAGTAAGTGCAACTTGTAGTTACAATGACAGCGCACAAGACATGGTTAGAATACATATATGGATTAAAAATAAACAATATGTATGCCTGTCTATCTATTGCAAGAATGAATGACCAAGGGAAAAAACAAACCACAGAGTTAACAAATGGTAATCAATTCCCTTGAGCATTTTGTTCAGTCACCTGACATTGTGGAATAAATACAAAAATAACTTCTTCGGGAAGAACTGTCTGATAACAACCCTGGTGAAATATTCTAATTGAGAAAGAATGTAGAGTTAGAGAAAAAGAAAAAGAGTTAGAGAGGGATCAGCCTTGCACAGATCAAAGCCGTAGCTTTGGAAAAGCTACCAAAAATCCTGATATTTCTCTGACACCTCATTTCACTTTTAATATATATGGAAAAATCTTTACTATCACACATCCCTCTCCTTCAGTTGCCCTTGAAACTTCCACTCTAAACTAAAGCTTATCACTCTTCTGTCTCTGTTGCTTTTAAACAGCACATTCAAAGTGATTTGGTGCATTTTACAGCAATCTGCTGAGTTCAGTCTTGGTGTTGTGGTGGTTTTCAGGTTTGAACAAATGTCTGCTCAGCTCTGCGCGCCTTCTCAAATTTTTGCTTCCAAAGACTAATTTCTTCCTTTTGCATAAAGTAAAACTGTTACTCCATCTTACTACCCTGGTTTTCATCTCTGCATCAGAGGGAGCAGGCAGGTCCACTTCTTTGAGTTTAGTCTAAAGGCACGAGAACCAGATTATTCCATCTCAGAGCTTAAATGCTCAGTATTTTTTCCTACTGACTCTTGCCTTAGGAACATCTGAAAAACTAATATTTTGATAGAGAGACTCACAGAATACACTTTGATTTGAAAAGTCATCCTTCTCTTCCTTGACAGAGTTGATGACAAAGAAGTGGAGAATACTGACTTTAGAAAAGTTAATGCATGAGTCAAACCGAGTGGTTTGTACTTTAAAATTTATATATAAAAGGATCATGCCTTCTTGCAGATATCCTGAAAAGATTTGAGAAAAAGGTGTCATAACTCCCTGAGAAGAGACCAGTTTTTTTTAATTCCACGTCTGCCGCCGTGCCTACCCTGAAGCTCCTTGTCTTCACCTGCCTGGCCGAGGCATGGTCAGCAGCGGGGGACACTCCCCTGTTTCTCGAGGAGATTTGGGGAGAGGCTAAGACAAAGCCCTTCGCTGTCTGCCTTGTATGGAGGAGAGGCGGCGTCCGAGGAGGTAATGAGGGAGTCGACTCAAGGCTGGGGAAAAGTCTCAGGTTTAATGCAAGCTCCAAGGAGCTCTGAATGCCATTGTCCCAGCGGCCAAAAGTGCCCTCGAGGCTCTCAAAATCATCTTAAGTACTGGGGCGGTGACAAGGGGGAAGGGATGCTCACCACCCAATGGGGGAATTCGGGGGAGTGGAAGGCAAAAGGACAGACAGACACACAAACCAATGGGAAAGTTTAAGGGAGGGACCCCTGGCCCTCGTCCACTCACTCGATGCCCAAGGTGGAAGATTTTGGGAGAGTGGGATTAGGAGTTGAGTGATGGACAAGGTACCAGGGAGGGGAAAGGGGAGTGACTGAGCATTTTCAGGGAGATTGGCACTGGGGGAAGGGCAGGAAAGCTCAGGGTGTAACCACTGGGAGACAATGGGGGGTGAAGGGGCAAACCATTATAGGACTGTTACAAAGAGATAAAAACACAATACAACACACGTCATAGGAGATTTCACTCAGTTTATTTCACTAGTGTCCACCAGCTCAATGGTCTCATAGGACAAGGGGCATAAAGTTTAAACACTGAAAAGATCTCTGAACACTCAATTTATTTTTCTAATTAAAGGTGGCTGGTTCTGATTGAGAGACTTAGTGTATCTACTAAATCCATATTGTCTGAGGGATATGACAAGGGACCAAAAATGAGTGGTGTTTCCCGGGGTTTGGTGTTGGGACTGACACCGTTTGACATTTTTGTTGGAGATGTGGACAGTGGGATTGAGTGCTCGCTCAGCAGTTTGCTGGTGACATCAAGCTGGGTGGGGCAGTCATATGCTGGAAGTTAGGAATGGCATCCAGAGGGACCTGGACAGGCAGGAAAGGACTGTGCAAACCTCATGGAGTTCAACAAGGCCACGGGCAAGGTCCTAAACTGGGGGTTGGGCAATCCCTGGCACATGTACAGGCTGGGCAGAGAATGGATTGAGAGCAGCCCTGCCAGGAAGGACTTAGGGGTGCTGGTGGATGGGAAGCTGGAAATGACCCAGTAATGTGCACTTTCAACCCAGAGAAAACATCTCCATCCCAAGCTGCATGCAGAGCAGTATGGGCAGCAGGGTGAGGGAAGGGATCCTGCCCCTCAGCTCCACTCTGGTGAGATCTTCCAGTATCTAGAGGGATTACAAGAGAGCTGGAGAGAGGGCATGGACTCATAGAACAAAGGGGAATGGTTTTAAATTGACAGACAGTCTGCTTGAATTAGATATTAGGAAGAAATTTTTTGCTGTGAAGCTGGTGAACACTGGCAGAGGCTGCCCACAGAAACTGTGGCTGCCTCATTCCTGGAAGTGTTTGAAGGCAAGGTGGGATGGGGCTTTGAGTAACCAGCTCTAGTGAAAGGTGTCCCTGCCCATGGCAAGGGGTTGGAACAAGCTGATCTTTAAGGTCCCTTCCAACCTAAACCATTCTAGGATTCATGAAGTTCAGAGAGGAGATGGAAAGTTATTGTGCTGAAATCAGCAGCATATTCTTGTGTGAGAGTCTGAATCTCCACATCTTTACCTGTAGCTCTTACATTTCACTCAGTAAAATCATCTTGCAAAGGATGTCTCCTTGCCTGTGTTTCTGCAATACCTAGAACAAGGAAGCCTTAGCCCATTTCTGAAACTACTGGATACTTTTCCAGTAATAAGAACAGAAAACAACTATATTAATGAATTAGTATAGACTCTTAAGTACATAAAATGTCTCAGACTCATGAAACCATCTCATTGAAAATTACATGAAAACCTTGTAAAAAAATAAAAATAAACATTAAAAAAGGCAAATAAGGCAATATTCTTTTACATAACTCAAAGGTTAGCTATATTTTGCTACATAACTGCAATATTAATGGAAACTATTTAATTGGAACTTAGTGCCTTAAGATGCTATTTTTTCCTATAACAAACAATAAAAAGAAAGCCCACAAACTTTCAAGAAACTGAAGATTTACCATCTTCACTCCTTTTCTTATTCCCTTCTCTCTTCCTCTTCCCATTCATTGTTATCCATAACACCACTTTAGAACAATGAAAGCTGTTTTTCCAGTATTGAGAGATGAGAGTTTTAATTGAATATTATCCTATATAGAGAAGTATGCCACTGTTTGGCTGGTTGGAACATGTACTGCAATTGGTTTCATGGATCTATTTATCTCCAGCATCTGGAGATTTTAACTGAAGTGCTAATGAGTGCATAACAGAAGCATATTAATTAAGTACTAACCACAGGCTTTGGCTCTGTGACAGCATACACTAAACAACACATGTGGAATATAGGTCAAAGAAGCAAGATATTAGATTGCTTCTGAGTGCAAAAATAATGTATTTGATTTTAGTGGGGTATTGTATATGCAAATAATTAAAGTGGACTCTGAGGATTTCTGTTTCTATACAGATCAGCAGTACTTGTTAATCCAAAGAAGGCAAATGCAGAGGAAGAGCTGCAGAGTGCTTTTTATGTGAAACATTTTGGATTTGCCTACTTGAGGTAGCAGTAAGCAGTAAGCAGTAAGTAAGTAAGTTCTAATAATCTATGCATAAATTGAAAACTTTGTCCTAGAGGGTTCACAGTAAACAGTGCTGATATGCAGGTTCCCAATTAAATGTAGAGTTTACCTTTTCAACTCATGTGCATCTGTCTAATAATGTGAGTTTCTGGAAGGTTTCATGTGGTTCATTAAACACTGCAGGAAACCCAAAACCAATAAATAATGTCTTAGTAACCTCCTCAATACTATTTTAGTGTGGTTATAGGCAAAGTATCAACATAACTCTGTGAACAGTGTGAAGTATTTTGTGGTTGAGGTTGCACATGCAGAAAATTGTCTTAGAATGGTTTTGGTTGAATGCAGCCACTAAAGATCATCTATTCCAACTCTTTTGTCACAGGTGGGTACAACTCCCATTAGATCAGATGGATCAAAGACACATCCAGCTTGATCATGGATGCCACCAAGGTGAGACATCCACCATTTCTCTGGGCAGCCTCTCCTTGTAAAAAATTTCTTCCCTGTGTTCAGTCTAAACCCATCCTCTATCAGTTTAAACCCATTACCCCTCATTCTATCATTACAGACATTTCTAAAAAAAAAAAAATAATAATCTTTTTCTTTGCTGTAAATACCTTTTTAAATTGAAAAGCTACTATTAGGTCTTCCCGAAGGCTTCTCTTCTCCAGGATGAATAGCCCCAGATCTCTCAGCCTGTTTTCATAGGGGAGGTGTTTCAGCCTCCTGATAATTTTTGTGGTCATTCTTTGGACCCACTACAGCAGTTCCATATCTTCCCTGTGCTGGGAAAAACACAGGATGCAGCACTGCGCATGGGATCTCACCTGAGCAGAGAGGCAGAATCCCCTCCTTCACCTGCTGTCCCCGGATCAGGACGTGGTTGTTTTCATGGTCTGTGAGCGTAGATTGATGGGTGATGTCCAATTTTCCATTCCCCAGAATCCCCAGATCCTTCACACTGGGCTGTTCTCAATCTATTCCTTCTCCAGTCTGTGTTGATATTAGGATCCCTCCAAACCAGGTGCAGGACCTTGCACTTGGCCCTGAACTTGGTGAGGCTTATGATACAAAATAACCTGTAGCAGAACATCAGTATCCATTTGAGAAGTTTGTGCTTGAAGGACCTGACCCAACAAAAGTTTTAGAGCTCCAAAACATAATCTACACTCTACAGGTTAGGGCCTGTGTCACTCTTTTGCAGCATAGTTATGCTGTATTAAACATCCTCAGTTATCAGCACAGTCATTAGGGATGGTGAGAAGAAAACTTCTTTTAAGTAGGATAGAAATGGGCACTGAAAAATCTTCTCCACTCTGCACTGGAGAGGAAGAGTAGTGTTCTGTAGTGAGATCATAAGTGAAAGGTTTCCACTTATGGCCAAATGCCTTCTAAAGATTATCTCCTCACAGTAAAAGACTGTAGGAATTCATAGGAGTCTTACTTCATGTAGAAAGAGAAAAGCAGGGTCATCCAGAGGAAAGCAAGGGAGAAGAAAGATGTGTCATCTATGTTCTGGTGGATGATGCAAAGTGAAGTGCTAAAAGGATACAGTGAGAGATTCAGAGTGAGGAGGAAATTTGTTGAAGGTGTCTAAAAGGTCTAAAAGATCTAAGAAAGGTGCTGGTTCTGGAATTACATTACAGCATCCCTCTTCCTGTCAGTGCAGCTCTTAGACTCTAATGATAATTAATGTCACCTCCAGGTCACAGAGCTCTATGACCAATTTCCATTGCCAAGCCGCAATGGAGAAGATCAGTGCTATTAATCTACTCACTGTGAAAAACTACAGAGAAATAGTAATAGTAAATAATGAAATACTCACAGATTTTTTGTCCAATTCTGGAATATCACCACTAAGGTATTGTGCTATTTAATCTGAGATTAATATGCATTAATTGATCAAAAAAAAAAAAAAAAAGTCGCTGTTAAATTTTAAAGAATATTTCGAGAGAAGTAATTGTTGCTTCTAGAGGAAAGGAATAGGATCATGTAGGTCATATTGTCTTCTACCTCCCTGTTTGCCCTTCTATTTTTATTTCAATAGCATTCACAACAGTAGCAACAAAATACAGTTAAGAGCCAAAAAACTGGTACTGGAATTTTAACTTTTCTAAACTCTTCCCTATCAGAAATGCTGCAATACACCAAGAAAAGACTGATGGGTCATACTAAAACTTTTGTGTTTTTTCTATTAGCTTGAGCCCAATACACCTTTCTGCCCCAGTTCCTGTCTCTGAGTATTACAGCAGCATCTGGAGTGATTAGACAGGACTGGGGCAGACTTTAATATGCTACACACTCTGCAAAAAAAAAATGGACAAAGCCTGTATGAAGAGTCTCATTGTGTTAAGCTGAAAGGATACCTTGTTTCTACTTTACAGGTGGCTTTATGAAATGTAGAGACATTTAAAAGCTTCTCCACTGGTATCACACTTGAGAGAAAAGAATTCATCTTAGACGTCTTTGTTCCAGCTAGCACTTCAATAAAACTTCACCTCTTTCATCACTGGTCATCTTGATGTCTTGCTTCACCCTAGAATTTTCCAATTTGACTTTTATCTTGAGATGGGCAATGGGAAAATACACACTCCTGCACAGTTACTAGCAAATTATTGTGTGCTTCAGCCTTCAATAGAAAAAAATGTGAGATTTCCCACCGAGTTTGCCTCAAAACAATCAATAAGTTTTGATGAAGGGAATATTTTGTCCTCATGGAACATAGGTAGAGTCAATAAAAAGAACTCTGAGGTTAGTCCCCTGGTCTTACTGACCCTCATTTGCAGGATCACAGGAAGGTTCAGCTTTGAAGAGACCTGAGGAAAACATTTAGTCCACCTCTTCATTAAAGCATGGTCAGATGTGAGGCCAAACCAAATTTTTAGAACATTGTCCACTCTGGTCTAGAAATTCTCCAAGGGTGGCCAACATCATGACTTGACAGGACAATCTGTTCTGATATTTGATGGTCCTCATGATGAAAAGCTTTTTTCTTATAACCAGTCTGAACTTTTTTCCCAATGTATCCTTCTGAAGACAGGATCCTTTGAGAGATGCCAAGTCTAAGGTGGCATGAAAACAGCCTGGTGAAAAGCTTAAAAATTGTTATTCATTATCTGTCATGAAGATACTGATAAATGCTAAAAGACAAAGCACATTTTTAGTGGAATCTACAGTTCAATGTAGGAAATAGGAAGCAGGAGCTGGCAGCACTAGAACATCTTAGATGGACATTAAATGAGTATGAATTAAAAAAAAAAAAGCATATGTACATTTAACTAAGTTGATTAAAAGTCATTTCCCTCTGAAAAGAATATACCAAAAAAGTCTGAAAAAAATCAAAGATATTTCCATCTCTTTAGGAAAATTCTAAGAGGACTAGCCCTGATATTTCTGTGAAAGACTCTGATACAATATAAATAGTTCAAATACTGCATCAGAGTCATTATCCATCCACCCCAAAAGCTGAGATTGTCATAGTTGTCCCTTTAAAAAGGAATAAATCAGATCTAATTGGATGGAAGTGACTGGATGGTTTCATATACCTCTGCACTGTTGATGCTCTGCCAGAGATTTTAAAAACCAGCTTGGGAACTCAGAGTGAAAGACAGAGAGAAAATTAGTAGGAGGTTTGGGCTAAAGAAACAGATTCTTCTCTCTTCTTTTACCTGTCAGAGAGCTTTCCTTCCTTGGTGTTTATTCCCAGGAGTTCAATTTTACCTTGGCAGTGAGTGAATTATTTATTTATCATATTCTTTATAACTTAAAAACTCTATTTTATTTCTGTATAATTTTTGTGGCTTTGTTTGTGTGTGTGTGTGTGTGTATGTGAATAAATTAGCAAATTCAAATGGAATGGCCATAACACTGGGAAATCATATTTTATCCTATAGCAAGCAGGTGAAAGATTCTTCCTCATCTAAATCATATTTCCAAGGTAAAAAGATGAGACCAGTAGTTAAACTGTTAGTCAAGAGACCAGGAACTTTTGTTTTTATTTCTAACTTCTGCTGCTATTTGTTTTCCATATAAACTTAGATGAGTCACATAGGAGAGATTTTAGTTTTTCTTTTATTTAGGTACCTAGTGCATACTAAGCTACTAAAAGAAAAGTTTTCTATAAAAAAGCTTTGACTGAATGAAAACTGAATTGTTCCTGTTGACATTTTCTGCTAAAAAAATCCACACACTTTTAAAAATGTAAGATTTCTACAATTATTTTCCTGTTGGACATAAATTATATTGTAATTTTTTTGTTTTCAAATTACAGAGAACGAGCTTCCATATTGAGAGAGAGACATCACTTTGGTACTGGCCATATTTTCGGATCTGACTAGTCCAGTGCTTTTTGATGACTATGGGTTGCGTGCATTGCATTTCAACTGCCTCCCATACAACCATACAGTACTTGATTTTCTGCTATTTCCTTGGGGTTTTTGTTTGTTTGTTTGTTTGTTTGTTTGTTTGTTTTTCTTTCATATATTTTCGATAGCTTACTCCTCATTATCAAGAATCACAAGGTTTGAGTTTAGGCTGGCTATGTGATATGTGGCATCAGTAATGACAATGATCACTTCTTTGCTAATTCCCATCTGGCAGGATTGAATTATGCATGGACAAACAGAAAATGTTTGGTGGAAGCTCATTTGAACAATTGTGTGAGGGTCCAGACGTTTTTTAGCACTCTGCTGTGGTATCATGTAGGTAATTAAACACACTCTATGATGCACATTTTAATGGGAATCAGAAGAGAGGAAAGCTGGCTGGCATGTGTCTGAACTCTGGAGAACCAGCGTCCTGGAAGTGCATTGGTTTAGGATTCTGTGTGTTTAAAGACAGTTTCACATCACATAAGGAGCATGCTATTTGTCATGCAGACAGCTAAGGTATGGTGATGAGTAGGAAAGAAAATTGTCCAAACCCTAACAATAACAAAACAGGGTCTCCAGGGAAGTGGCCATGACCTTAAACCTACCAGAGTTCAAGAAGTGTTTGGATGATTTCAGGGACTTGGTGGGATTTTTGGGGCTGTGCTGTGCAGGACCAGAAGTTGGACTCAATGGTCCTGGTGGGTCCTTTCCAACTCAGGATGTTCTATGATTTTATGAAAGCCAGATACAGAACTTGTGACTGAATGGGGATTCAACATGGAAGAAAGAAAATAAAACATCAGAGTGTCTGTACAACAGAGTGGGGTAACCTGGGCAGATCATGAATAAATTACACAAAGAGAGTGACAAGACATGATGAACTTTAACACTGATAAAAGGCCAGACCTGATTGTGAGCTCACTGTACAGAAAGTTGGTATCGGCAAAGCAGGCAGAGTCTCTAAGCTTCTTGTAACATTACTCTCTTGAAATGCTATATGCATCTAACCAAACAACTTAAACCACAGACGTAATTATTTTTTAATTACTGCCTCCTTCGCAGGAGAAACACTGCTATCAGGAAAGAGCAATGCTGTATTAAATAATGTCATACTATGATGAAACTGCAAAGACTGAGATCACTGTGGTTTTTTGTATTTAAAAATGGCCTAGTTACTGCTGAAGGATGCAAGAGATCATAGCTAATCGAGAATGGTGTAAATGAACAAACTCACTTCAAAAAAGTTTGATTCACTGTAGTCAAAATAGTTTAACACAATATACATACAAAAATATTTCTAGTGTATCTCCCACTTCTTTATGAAATATGTGAATATTGATTTTCACAGATCCTTGACATTTTATTCCTATCCATAAATCTCCCTCTCACATGTATACAATATTCCGGGAAAAGTGAGAAAATATGAGTTAACAAAATCCCACCTCAAAATCATCCAGATCTGATAAATAAGTTGTAAAGTTATTAGTATGCAACCTTCTAGTTGCAAAACATACACCAACAAATGTGTGCTTTAACAGCCATATAACAGTTCTCGTAGTAGTGCAAAATAAATTTTAAAAGTCTTTATTTCTAATTTCTAGTAGTTAGGACTGCTGTGTGACTTTCCATGTATGTGATTATTAAAAATTCCAAATATGAAAAGCTACTTTTAATTAAGAAGGCTGCTTTGCCTCCCTTTTCAAGATGGAAATCTTGACAGACCAAGGGAACACAACTGACTTCCCCTTCACCACTGGTCAAGAGACTGGCACACCTTTTCTTTTTTTTCCTCCAAAACTTGCAAAATAACCCCCTTGAGCAATGCCACTTATCTTCTACTCAAGAGAGAAACACAAAATATCTGCAAGATATGTTCTTTTACACCTCCCCATGTGAATCTTGATGTTTCCCTGGAAATGTTCAGGGCCAGCATGAAAGACCTGGTCTAGTGGAAGGTGGCCCTGCCTGTGTCAGGGTTGTTGGAAGCAAAAGGTCTTTAAGTTCCCTTTCAACCCAAACCATTTGAGATGATCACCTGCAGTGTTGTTACTCCCATATGGCCACCGCCATGTTGTCCCTTACAATTTCAAAGTCTTGTCTCTCCTTATACTATGACTGAAATTATTGCTTTTGGAAAAAGAAATCTAACAACCTTCTATCTGTCACAGTAAACTCTATTATTTTTGACTTTGATAAAATCTAAACAAAGATTGGATCTGGTTTGCAGTATCTTGTATATCTTCCTTTCTATTAGCTCTATCTGATGTATCCAGTATATCAGCTGAATTTCAACGATGCTGCAATTCTGATTTTTGTTGTTCTTGTTGTTGCTTGTTTACACTCATGTCTCTAGATCTGCCATAATTGGTTTAGCATTTTTTAAGTTTTATTTTTAATTTGGCATCTGGGTATCAATTTAATATTTACATCAAGTAAGATGAAAATCTTTTGGGGAGCCACAGGATCTTTCAATTTATTTTATCTGGCTCAGATATAGTAAACTTATCTAGTTCAATCAATTAAATCAATTCAATTAACTCATCTCGTTCAATTTCTCTAATTCTGATATAGTTAATTTTAATATCCTGGAAACCATCAGCCTATATGTCTCAGTGATCTGTCCATTTCGACAGCTCTTCTGCTGAGGCCTGCTACATTGACAATGTCTATTTCATATTCTTATTTTATTCCAACATTTAAAGATGTTCCTTCTCTTTTACTCTCACATCCTGCCTGGCACAGTCCTTACATCACTCTGTTCCACTTTACTGTGGAACCAACTATTTCTCTGCCATTTTGCTGGGTAACACTTGTCATGATTGCACATCCATGTTTTCTTTTTTTCAGGTCATGTAAGTCCTATGCCACATTAAAAATTAAGCATAAAGAAGTTGCATGGATATAGCAAAAGAATTAACGTAAATCTCTCAAAAACATAAGCCATACCAAATTAATGGGATAAAGCTGTGGTCTATTATGGGATTCTGGCAGCATCTAAATTATAGTATCATATGGATGGAAAGCATCCATTGGGTTTAATTCCTCACAGTAATTTCAGATTTATTTAGAGCCAATATTTTTTTCTGGCTGTGTGACTTGGGTGCAGAGATATGGGCATATGGGACAGGAAAGAGGCCAGATTGCTGCAGGTTCTTAATGTGTGAGCTACAGGTAGGGCAGTAAGTGACTGTGAAAAAAAGGCAAGAATATGTGCTGGGTGCTTAGTGCATGAGGTTTGACAGGCCTGAGGTATGGGATCTGACACTGAGAATTCTGTATATCCCACTGCAGAGCTCAGGAGAAGGAAGGGCGTTCATGCCACACAGAATCAGACCCTGAGTGATGGAGAAAAGTAAAAGGTTGCTCACAACTGACAGCAAAGGTTTTTCTGACACCTGAACACCCCTCAGAGGTCTGCTGTCTAGGGAGTGACCTCCTATCAAGGCTGAGATCCCACAAGTTAAGCAGACAGAGGATTAAAAAGTGCCAGAAAAAGTCAGAAGCCAGGCAGAGTGTGACGGACTCATACAGGGTTATACAGCAAGGTACAATGGGACTATAATTAGCTTGATGGTTGAAATGAAGGAACAGGCCACAAAATTGCAACAGATCAGACATGTAGAAGAAGGTTATACCTTGGGAAAAACTCTACATGACTTACTCTTAGAATGCTTTCTTTTGCTTTAAAGGGAGAGATCTCCTGAGGAAGTAAAATAGATTAGAATAGACTATTCACGAGGATCACAGTGCAAGCTACTCCAAAGCAGAGAGAATTAGAGTGATGAAATGTTATATGCCTTTAATAATGATTTGGGTGCAGTGACTAAATCCATCAAAATCCACTTTATTTCTTTCCAATAACATGCAAGCTAATCAAAATTTCCTAGAGCCAGGATATATTACTGCTCTATATTTAAGCCTTTTGATGATTTTCACTCTGAATATGTTCTGTTTAGCAATTGATGAACCTTTCTTCCCTTGTTTTATTTTGTGCTTTATTCTATTTTTTACCTGAGATGTTTTTTTTTTATTCCTTATAAGTGCACAGCAAGCATGAATCATAGAATCATGGAGTGGCTTGGGTTGGAAGGGACCCTAAAGGTCACCTAGTTCCAACTTTCTGTCATGAAGCAGGGACATTTTCCACTAGACCAGGGTGTTCAAAGCCCCATCCTACCTGGCCTTGGATGATTCCAGGTATAGGGCATCCACAACTTTGCTGGAACTCTTGTTCCCATGTCTCATCACACTCACTAAAAATAATTTCTTCTTAATGTTTAATGAACAGGGGTCTCATTTCTTTAAATACCATTGCTTATACTACTAGATTGTGCTACATTCACTTATAATATAAAATTAAATGTCCTGGTCTGAGTGTGGTCACAGTGCTCATAATAATAAAATGGAAAGGAGGAAAATTAATTATTTTTGTTTCAAAAACATCTCTGGAATATGAGTGTTTAATGTTGGTTGCATTAAGCTCTACACACCAGGTAAACAGTGTTGAGTATATGCAGTTGAAATTGCAGCATTTTGATGCCAATGTTATAAATTCTTTTAAACTAAATATGTAGTCAGTTGGATCATGCACTCTATTTTAGTGCAAGGATTTTCTTTGGAATCACAGAATCATTAAGGCTGGAAAAAACTTCTAAGATCAAGTCCAACCATTAACAGAACTCCGTCATGTTCACCACTAAACCGTGTTGCCAAGTGCCACAGCCACAGATCTTTTGAACAAGTCCAGGGATGGTGATTCCACATCTTCCCTTCTCAGCCTATTTCAATCTGTCCAAAGTCATCTGAAGATCCTTCCTACCTTCTAGCAGATCAACACTCCTGCCCAACAGAAATTGGGGTGGGAAGGAGTTTTGAAGCTGGGCGCAGCAGCGATAGCAGCTGCAGCCAGAACTATTGCCTAGAAGGTACTTGCAGAAGACAGCAGTAATTCAGGGAGTGCAGAGGACAGCCTGCACACCTGGGGTCTGACTCAGCTGCTGAGACATGGGGGCCTTCTGCTACCTGAGAGACCCTGGGCTACAGGAGATGTTCACAGTTGGTTGGCAGCAGGACCCATGGGGGATGTAGTAAAATCTCTGGAGGTTAGGCAGGGTGTGCAAACGTCTTAAATGACACAAGGAATTTAAATGTCAGTAACTGTCTTAACTGACCTCCTTGAGTTTTCTGAATCTGTATTTCTGTGGCAGTTCTTACTCCTGACTGCAATAGTCCTTGCCCTCTACCTATAGAACAGGCTCATTCTCCCATTCATTTCCCTCATTTCTTGTTCTAGTTGAACTCTTTGAGTAATGCCAGCACATCAATCTTACAGGAAGATACTATTTGTAATGTTTTTTTTTTTCCTTCTATACTATAAAACCATAAGACCTTTACTTAAAGTCTTGTAAGGAAAAAGGTGAAAATGTACAGCTGGCAGGGGAAATACAATGACCAGCAGTGAGGCTGCCATGGAAACATAGCCTGAGGCTAACAAAAGACAAATCTTACCAGTAAATATTTAATGAAATTTTGATAAAAAAGCAGGCAAATATGCTATTAGAACCATAATTCTTGTTGATCATTGCAACTAAGAATCTGCTACTTATTTCTTCACATTGCTTGCCACTGTTAGTGCAAGCTTGAGCATTTTTTAAAGTGGTCAATACCACTGATCTAAACTTCCAAATTAAAGTGTTTAGCTTAGAAGACTGCTCAAAGGAGACTATGGAGACATAGCCACACAATTTTAACACCTGTATTTACCTGTATTTGTCATGTAAATAATTTCTAGTGTGATGATTTAGAGTCATAATGTGACACGGGAATTCATGCTTTATAAACAACAAGTGTCCACTTGAGCATAAAAAAAATAAAATTACAATTTTTACCTGTTTTTGTTTGTTTGTTTGGGTTTTTTTTTTTCTGTAATCAAAAAATATCTTTTATCTTGCCAGCAAAGTTTGTAATAATCTGACACTTCAGGATAGATTGTACAAATAATCAGAGCAATCCAAATCAAGATTTAATTGGACAGCCACACCATACCTTCAATTTGGGACTTTTTTTCCTGAATTTTTTACATAATGATGTATTTTGCAAATACCATAATTTGAAATAGATCCCCCTCATTTAATTTACAAATCATAATGTGTTGAGGTGTTGGGTTTTTTTTTTGTTTTTTTTTTTTTTTTGGTTTTTTTTTTTTTTGTTTTTGTTTTTGGTTTTGTTTTGTTTTTCTTTTTGTTTTTTTGGTTTTTTTTTTGGTTTTTTTTTTTTTTTTGTTTTTTTTTTTTTTTTGTTTTGTTTTTTTTTTGTTTTTTTTTTTTTTCTTTGAAATGGTGCAATCACACAGTCCGTAACTTCTTTTTGAAAGGGAAGTGATGCTTTAAAATATTTTGGGCATGTTGCTTTTAGTCAGTCACCCCCTAACACAAGATGTTAAGGCTAGCAACCATATTCTGGGAATTGAGCAGATCAAACAATACTATGAGCTTAAGATCTAATCATATATACCCATTCAATCCCCAAAAAATAAGCTGAATGCTAATTTTCTTGATGCATAACGTGCACTTTGTCCTTATCAGCAACCTTGAGATCAAGAACGGATATGCTTATTCTGACAGAAGATTAAAATTATGTCCTTGTGACACAGCAGAAAAAGTTTAATTCTTTCAGAAATGTGAGATTCAGAGTAACTGTCTTTGAGAAGAAACACAAAGAGGCAGCTCAAATATTTTAGATTTCGGAAAGACCCTTTTTTCCCACAACTTGAAATCCCAAGATCCCCAATGTGAGACACTACCAGAGGTTTCCTTTCTCTTAGTGAGCTCTTGGAGTTATCAAAATCATGAAAGGGAGCAGCTCTGAACAAATAGTGGCACATGGAAGAGAACTACTGCTGGATGCTGGGTGGAAAAGCTGAGAGAGTGTGTGGCCACCTCACCAAAAGCCTGGAGTCAAACGATGACATTGGGTACAAGGGTGCACATGCGGGGTCATCCAATGAAGACTTGCACCTTCTACCTCTGCGTGGTATGAGGTGTTTGGTATGAGGTGTTTATGAGCAAACTCCCATGAGCAGTTTGCTTAGGGAGCAGTTTACCTCATGGAAAATGAGGATGGACTTATTTACATCAGATTTAGAATATCAGAAGCAGGAAGAAAATAATCAGTGTGCTGTGTATCTTGGGTATGTGTACACTGACATCAGAAGTATGAAGATAAACTAAAAGATTTGAAAACTTTAGTAATGCAATTCATTTACTGTAGCAGAGCTTTGAGGCAATTATGACTGCACTATGAACAGGAATTAACTGATGATCATTTAAAAAAAAAAAAGAGAAAATCAAAATAGTAAGTGACAGAGCCCTGTGTACCAAGATTTTCTGTCATTAGTAATGTCTGGTAACTTCTAGCTGCAATTCTAGAAAAGGTGAATTGAAGGGAGATGACAGAAGGAAGTGTGACATTTCTTTGAAAAGAGATAAAGCAGCTACATAAGCAAACAATTCCATTGCAGATGAAAGGCAGTATTTAATGTAGCAACAAAGTGGTTAAAGCTTTGTCTCAGATACAAAAAAGAAACAAGAAATAGAAACTGAGATTAATAAAAATGAACATAAATATAATAGAATAGAAAATAAAATGAACATGTAGACAAAGAGTTAGACCAAAAAAAAAAATATGGAGTGTAATGTGTAAGAGACATTAAGGGTAACAAGATGCAATTCTTTGAGCAGTAAGTGAAACATCATGGAAAATCTTGATCTGATACTCAAGTTCTTGTCGTTCTTAAGTTTCTCTGTAAAAGGTCAATGACTAACAGATGTCTGTAAATACTCATGTTGTGATAAAAGGATAAGATTTCTGAGTTTTCTACTTTGAATAAGGAAAACAGAAATGAAAAAGTAATTGAAAACACTTCATAAATTCTCAGTTAAAATAATTTCACACTTTTTGTAACTATTTCTACCTTAACAATTGAAGGGCTAAACCAGTAGCAATGAACAAAACCAAATTATATGATAACCTCAAACCACTGCAATTTTTTTTCAAGACAAAGTTATAGGTCTTAATAAAGATAGTAAAAGTAAATAGTGAAAAAAACCCCTTAGTTTTAGAAAGATTTATTTCATGCTTCAGGATTATTCTAACAAGGAATGGAAACATGAAAAGATGGAGCCACTACTACATGAGTCTGATAACTATTCATAGAAAAAATTATCAATTTCAAAAGAAAAATAATATATTTGTGGAGTCCTGCAGAAAGCTACCATTTAACTGGTCAGTGCATTCACTAACTGTGCAAACAATTTTAAAAAGTGGGATTTTTTTTCAGTTTGCTGATCATATGAACCTGAGAGAGGAAATACATATGCTAAATTAAATTAATAGAATAGAAAGTAAATTTGAAAGTTGATAAAACACTCTTGAAGAAATAAATGATTGAATGAGATTAAGTGAGCAGAGACAGTGTGAGGTGTCAAAATTGAAAAAAAAAAATAGTCAAGTATACAATTGCAGGATGGGGTATGACTGTAGCAGATCTGTAGAAAAGGTATCTGTGAGTTAGAGAAACATATTGGTCAAATATGAGCCAAAAAAGACTGTAGGGTGAAAATAGAAAAGTTTATTTTCTATAGCAGAAACCCCCAAAGCCTCTAGAAGATATGAATTCATTCACCCTCTTTCATGCCTAGTACTGTGTTAGGGATGATGGAACTTCAGGTTTTGGACCTAGTAAGTTTGCAGTTATTAAATATTAACCTCAAGAGCTGGGGCAAGAATAAACATGAGCCTGTAAACCAAAAAGACTGAACCATTTGAATTACTGAAATTAAAATTGTCTGATGCTCCACTGACTGCAGTGGGCTCCTAAATATCTTGTTCAGAAGAAAACATGTCTGCACTATGGACACCCAAATACAGTCATGGAAAGTTTTGATGTGAATTGCAGCATAGCAAAAAATATTTCCAATTTAGGACTAGGATTGATTGCCTGGAAACTCTGAGGACCTCCACCACTGGAGGTCCTTAAACAGGATTGGAAAAGCCTGCATCAGGAATGAAGCCGGTGTGTAACTAATCATGCTTCAGGGCAAAGAAGAGAAATAAATGGTCTTTTAAATCCCTCTGGGAAACTGGGACTCAGAGCCTGAAGCCACTAATTCACTTTTATACCTACATCAAATGTTCCTGTACTTCAGCACAGAGAATCACTGAAAACAGACACAGTCCTGGGATCTCTGAATGTCTCCTGTCTTGGAGTTCATCTCTTGCTTTGACTAAATAGAGGGAGCACTGGGAAATCAGCCAGTCCACACGTTCAGCAGGGTAAAGCCAGGGCTTGATGGTGGCTGGATTGAATGGCATCTAATCTCCCTTTTATCAGCAATTCTAACACTTCCATGGGTGTACACATTGAAGGGTTTGACTGCTTCCCCCCTAATTTAGTGCTCTTCATTGTTTTGTTGCCTAGTGTCCAACCCTGCTTCAAGGACCCAGTCTAGCTCTCAACAATTATGCAAATGCTCTTTTATTTCTACTCAAAAGTTAATAATCTGCTAAAAGGCAGCTCTTTAAGTAGGGCTCCCTTCTACTGTTTCTTTCCACAATGTTAATTGTAAAATGCGTTTAAAATCACTCTGCATCCAAATTTTTATCCCTGCAGAATGGACTTACTATGCTACTAATTTCATGGGTGTTGTGAAGCAAAGAAGTATGAAATACTATTCCTGGAAGGAATAGACCCATGAAAATCAATTTAGTGCAAGTTCTCTCTCTTTATCAGTGTCACTGACAGCAAATACTTTTTTTTTAATATATATACATATACATATATATGTGTATGTATATATATATATATATATATATATATATGTATGTAAATATGATAAGGCAGTTCTATTACTTGAGTCAAATGAGATTTCCAGTAAAGCTGCACCAGATCCAAGTCAAATGGTCCTACCGATGGCACAAGGAACTGGAAAGTTACTCTTCCACAGAAATGTTGTTCACAATAGTCAGTACACAGTGAATATGCCTTGTATCATTCCAGGTTGATCTTACCACATGAAGTAGAGTAGGACCCACCAGTAGGTCTGTTTACTGTCAAAAGTTAAAATATCTGGGCACCCTGATGCATAGAGACAGCATTTAGTGCACTGACCAGGTCAAAAGAAGATGTGTGAAGAATGCAAGAAGCTGAAAAGCTCATCTCTTCCTTTTCACACTATTGACATTTTTTAACTCCTAGAAGTGGGCAATCAAGATCAAGGTGGAGGCTTTCAACATTGGATTTGTTCAGTACAGGACTGAGAGATTTCTTTAGACTTCACTATTTTCATTGCCTTGTACATTGTTTTTAAACTCAACAACAGAATTTATATCTGTCTTTTTTTTTCATAGTTAAATCTGGATTTAGGCATTGATGGCTTTTAGCAATTATGGATTATAGACCAAGCTTTCAGCAGAAAGAGTGATCCTTCCATTAGTTTTCATAAAATGAGAGATCTGGTGAAAGTGGCTAAGCTCACAGGAATTTATTTAGAAAATAATTTTCTGTAGAAATAAAGGGAGTTAAATTGGTTTTGGGAGAGGCAAAATCTTCTACAAAGTCTTATTTCATAAACTGCCTTTTGTTAGCGTGCCTAAATAGCATATGATAGATTTTCAAGAAAACTTGTGGTAACCCTTACAATGACTTTCTTAGCTGTGTTTTCAGAAGCATGTCCTCAAAATCATTCTCATGTTCTTAGTTTGAAGGTTTTGTTTTGTTTTTAAAAATAAATATATATAATCTTGGTCAAAGATAATTTTTCTTTTGTCACCTTTAAATTATAAAGGTATCAGGAAGATGGACCCAAAATTAATGATACATAAAAGGATGAAGAGACCTTAGTTCTCTTGTATAGCCACAAAGTGTCACCCTTTTCCCATTCATTGTCTACTCTTATTGCTTTTATATAGCTCAGGAAAAAAATGTCTCCCTTAAAGGAGACAGTCCTGAAGTTCAAGGACAGAATTGGGATCTCAGGTTATGTCTGTAAAGTGGCAGACGTCGTGCAGATCTCTGATGAGTGCAATGGAAATTAAAAAGAAATAACTCAGAGAAGGAGACAATATTTGGTATTTTCATTCATGGATTGCTGATACTGAGTACCTTTGAAGATCATGAGTTGGTTAAAGCCCCATGGTTTAGTCTGTTTACAGGGAAGTTTATTTGCCTATATAAAATCAGTTCTGCACTTCCTAGAGATCAGTATCTTTTGATGAACTGATACTATTTTCTAAGAAGATAAAGCTGTTTCTGAGGATTGGGGGTTTTATTGTGGTTGCTGTTGTGGGTGTTTTTCTCAAGAAAACTCTAGAAGTACAATGTCTCTTTGAGAACTCCAGCTATAATAAATTGGGTTGAAAGCAACTAGCACTTTCTGAAGTGATATTTTAAAATAAATAAATAGAGGAACACACAAAGATCCAGAAACTTGATTTCTGTGGGAGAGGAAGAGAGGAAGTGTGTGAAAATAGGACAAATTATAGTTAAAAAAAAAAAAAAGAAGTTTAATATATGACACTTGATAATAAAAAGTTTTATAATAGCAAAAGAAAATAGAATTTTCTGATTTTTAACAAAAATTGAATCTTGTTGAATTCATAGAGATGTCCTACAATGTTTGCTAATCTGAAGGAGGTGCCAAAAATATCAGTTGATTGTCTATTAAGAACAGAGCAAATAGAAGATGTGGGAGAATGTCGCCTGGTAAAAAACAGCAGTATTGGTATGTGAGTCCTAATTTATGTGTAGGTATTTACCTCAGGTCTTTAGATAAGTTCCTAATTCTGGCAATGTGTAGGTATCAGGCATGTTCTTCCTAAAGGCCATTTTGATTTTCTGTTTATTAATCCACCCATTCCCTATGGCTATTCCTATGACTCATTCTGAGATACCAAATTCCCTCCTTTTGTTGTAGACTAAACTTCACTTTTTGATTCCAACTTCTGAAATTTTTCTGGGCTTTGAGTACATGGAAGTTACAAAACCCCATAAATAAGGAACAGAACCACTTGTGGCAAGTGAGCAAGAAAAGCAAAGTAACAAAGTCGTAGTTTTCTGTTCCACTACCTAATTTTTCTCCTATCCTGATCCAAGATCAGGCTCTCTGTAGGAATAATTTGCTAAGAGTCCTTGAGCAAAGTGCTGGTGTGTATTTGTTTTCAGTCATTCACTTTAGAAACCCCCCTTACCTTGCACTGAGCTGGCTTGTCCTTGTCATTCCAGCTCATGTTCTGTCATTTGGCTTAATGTCTTTGGAAGGAGTACAATGCTTTGATTGAAAAAGTCATTTTTATAGTGGGGATGAATTAAATGGACATGGGGGAGGATTCATTATGCTGAGAAAAGCAGGCAGAAGACCTTGACTGTATTTTCTCCTCCCTTCCCATTTTAGGGAGGTTAAAAGGTAGAAAAAAGTTCAGTATAAAGAGATGGAGCAGACGTGCATAACGATTTTGCTGCCTACACTCAGTTGCAGAGTTGATTATGGATTCTTAAAAAAGCAAATGGCTCTGAGCTGATGGGGTCTAATTTTGATATGAATCTTAACTGCAGAAGTTAAGGGATTTTTCCTGGAATACAGGTAGGTGTGGATATGGGAGAATTTAACTTTTATTATTTTTTAAATGTCAGCTCATTCTAAAGGACAGAGTTATCATTTCAGCAAACTATATTATAAATGCCCATGAATCATATGCAAAAAGACAATAATAAACTTCTTCATCTCTTTCCCTCTCAAACCATTCTCTGAGGCAGAAAGGAGAGGTTACAACAGTAGATTAGTGGGAAATTATTTCACTGGGATGCAGAGAGAAAAGAACTTGTATAAGTACAAAAGAGAAACTTCCAAGAAAGTTTGTGGTAGACACCGGAACCTCATCCTTTCAGGTATGGTTATGCATATATATAATCAAAAACATATGGATGGGGCCCTGAACAACCTGGTCAAGTAGACGGTGTACCTGCTCATGGCAGGAGAGTTGGAATGAGATGATCTTTAAGATTCCTCTCAACACAAACCATTATATTATTCTATGAAAGCTGTGTCAGGTAGGACAGGATCCAGCACCAAGTAACATGGTTTCACTTTCCTGCAAGTTACACAGGACTTTGTTAAATTCCAATTAATTCAGATGTGTAGCAGAATAAGTTTGAAATGAATCAGAAATTAATTTCACATAAAATGCGGGTGTTCCTGGAACCCATGAGAATCTCTAAGTTGACTGGTTGAGCTCAGAAGAGTGCCTTTCTCCCTTTAGATTTGTTGTACTTACTATATTTACCATTTGTTTAAATTCTGCTTCTAGCATTGACCATGTATTTTAACATTACACATCTGAGTAGCAAAAAGAGGAAAAAAGTTGAGTAAAGATTTTGTTTAAAATGTACATTTTGCAGAGTTGTTTTCAAATGCAGATTGGTACAGTGGAACAAGCCGTGACAGAAAATTAGGATCATCACAAAGCTTGCTGTTCTCTCTTCCTTTCACAAATTCTGGTTCCTGCCTTCTCACTGTATGCACAGCAACTACTGCAGATGGATCAAGAAGTCAAAAGGTCTTACCACCTTCCAGCAAACTGCTAATTAATGGCATATTAGTGTTCTCAGTCAGGCAAACAGAGAAAACATAGTGAGTAGTAAATCACTTTTGACTATGGTTCATGAGAAGTCACTCACAAATGGCTAAGCAGAAGGTCAGCCTTTTGTGAAAGTTCAGAATAGGGTAAAAACTCAGAGCTCTGAATTCACAGCAGGAGACCTTCATCTTACAGCAACTCTACCCCAGCATCTTTTATGTGTAAACAGCAAGCAGGAATTCTTAACTAAAACAAAACACTACACTGCATGCATAATGCCTCCCTCGAGGAGTTAAAAAGAGAGGACAAATTACATGTGACAGATGTTAGCTACATCACTTAACACACCACTGAAAGGCATTCAGGGTATATCAGAAAGGTATAGTGTAATGTGAGATGCACCTGAACAAGCTCTGAATGAGAAACTTGACATATAAGCCCCGGAAGAGCACGATACTATTATGTTTATCCTACTATTGGGTCCCAGAGGAGATTATTCAGAGCTGACATATGCTTTCATTCAGGTCACTGCACTGGGTCATGGAGAAAGGGTTTTGGGTAGTAGGCATGTAGGCTTTGCTTCATCTACAAAATCCTCATGCTCCCAGCCCCTATTTTGTACAAAAAGCAGATTCAGTGAGAGATTAAGACATCTAAGATGAGGTACCTACTTATGTACCAAATGTGCAAGTTCCAACTTTACTCAGAGGAGCTCTATCTAGTCACTGGAGTCTGGATAATGATTCAGACAAGTGTGGATGTTTATTTTAGGGGTGCTGGAATTGTGCCCCGGGCTTCACTAATTAGGTGTGCTGTTCAGTTACCTAAAAACAGTCCTGTGTTGCCATCTGAACTGCTCTGAGATAACCTACAGATACTGCTTCAGAGCCATATGGGTCTCCTGTAAACCTCAGGCAAACCAGCCATCCCAAATTGATATTTAGGGAACTGAATCAGACCCTGTCTGTCCACTGGCTAAGACAGAAACTGAGATTCCTTGTTCATGTGTCAGCATCCTCACACAGACATCTAAATGCAAGAACATCAAGGCAGAAACTATTCTTATCTTTTCTCTCCTCTCCCCATCCAGAGCCAAGGCACATACAAACCTTTGTCCCATTATTTCCTTATGCCTCGGGTTTCCATCAAATAAAATGTGGCCCCACACAAATGGAAAAGGAGCCCTGCTGAGGGCCAAGAGATGTCTGATTTGACTGATAGTGAGGGCCAGATTGAGCGGACACCATAGCAGATTACACAGGGTAGATGAGAAAAACCAAGCAAATATGATGAAGAAAAAGTCTGAGAGTGTAGAGAGAAAGTTACCACCAACAAATGGCCAAAAGAAAGAAGTGAACTTTTATAACATATGTAGTCTTTATATATAAATAGCCTAAAATGTATTACTAGATAATGTTACACTGAACATTATATGTCTGCACTTCGCACAAGTTGGTGGTGAGTGCTTTGCCTGTTTTTTTTTCATATTTTACCCTTATGTTTCAGATGTGCAAACACAACTAAATGTTATTCTCCTGTTGTTAATATATACTTCATTTATTGAACTAAATTCAGAAATACATACCTCACATGCTTTCCTTATAGTAAGTAGATAACATATGGATTGATTTTGATAATTCTCACTCTGATTGGCTGAAGTAATATTGAATAACTTCATTACATTAGTGTAGTACAGGAGTCATCACTGTAATACCAATGAATTGCACAAAACCCACTTGGGTAACTTGGATTGGTTGTGGCCTTCGATTGAAGCCTGGAAGGTAAGGGAGCTAATGTTCATGTTCAAAACACTGATAGCTGGGTGGCTGTGGAGCCAGCCAAGGGTTGTTGCTAAGAACATGCTGTGAAAAAGGACAGGATGTGGCTGGAGCAAGGGACAAATGGAGGTAGAGCAGCACTTTTCCAGAATAAATGTCCTTGTTCTGTAGATAATCCTGGAGATAACACAGCACAATGGACTGTAAGGGGGGGTCAAGACCACCCAAAACCCCTGAAACCCTCCAATCCATTTTCAGAAAAGTTCAGAAGAATGGACTGTGCATAAGAACTGATTTTCATAGAAAGAACCTTATCTCCAGGGTTGGAAAAACTTCTATAAAGGTACCCAGGATCTTGGACACCCCATCACCTGGATTGATGCTAGAGCTAGGACTGGTGATCTCTCTTGTTCTTCCTTTTATTCTCTCCTCCCCTCTTTAATCCATCCCTCTATATTTCCTTCCACTCTACTCTTTTATCTAAAACCCACTGCACTGTACTTATACTAACAGATAAGATACTAACTTCTACTAATTTCCATGGTAAATGCATAATTAATTAATAAAACTTTGTAAGCTTTTGCAGACCCTCTGACTTTTGTCATTCCTTTTGATCATGAGCAAATCTTAAGGGTGGGACATCACACCGCTCTGTTCTTATCAGCTGGTGGATGTAAAAAGCCTGTGTGGGAGTGGCTCTCATTAATCACACTTGTTGTGCCATTTTTTTGTATTCTTTCTGCATTTCCTTGGCTCTTGTGCCACAGGGCTAACTCCTCCCAGAATTTTCCAAACTGTATTATATGAACAACACTGTTTATCTGATTACATCTCATGCAGTAGTATAGCATCAAACCTACTGCAAACAATCGTGTGGAAGTATTGCTGATATTATGTTTCTTCTTTGCACTGGAGAAAGGAGTGTGCTTGTTTGTCCAGGAAAGCTGAAAATACATCTTGGGTAATCAGAACGCAACAGTAATTTTTGTCTATGGATTTATCAAAAAGTAAGTGATGTTGCTTGATTTCAAGTCTCTGCACTCTTGATGTTCTTCTCTGAAAAGCTAAAATAATAATATAAATCTACTGTCTCTCAGGGCTATCATTTTGAAGTCCAATTTAGAAGGAAAAAGGTTTCAAACCACATCTGGCTCTTCCTGAACATTTCTATACTTTAGTCACCACATTTTTCTACTTAAAATGAGCTGTTTTCTTCCCCTTGTGTCACTTCCTGCATGGGCAAAAGGAGGAAATAACTGTTTGTGTGTCTTGAGAAGTAGCAATAGTATGTGTCTGCAAAATATTGCCTTATTCTCTAGTGAATATTTTTCTCTTTTGCAATACTAGCTGTCCTATGAAAGAGCAGCAGATTTGTTGCTACCCTTTTAATATGACTAAATCCTGCTATTCAATTAAGACATGAATCCTTGAGGGAAGACAGCATCATTTTTGGAGTATTGTCATCCTATTGTAAGTGTGGGAGCAACTAATTCCTCCAGTAGAGTTTCCCATGCATTCTTTTGCGTTTTCACTGCAGACTTCATTAAAAATAATGTTGCAATCTCTTAACTGCATCTGTTTTGATTTCTTCAGGTGAATTGGAATGGAATGACAATAGCAGGGGAGTACCTGCTGGCAGCTCATAAACCAAATTAAGTTTGAAACCTGTTTCTTTCTTCTGTTTGCCTTCTCATAAGTTCAAGGAAGATGAATCATTGCGCCATGTCAAAGCAAGGCTTTAGTGATATGAGGAGCTAAGAAAGTGATCAGGAAAAAATATGGGAAAATAAGAAGTCACTGATTGGAGAATAAAGGGGTGAAGGGCTTAGGTATGTTTGAATCATTTCCAGTAATAAAGTTCCTAACTACTCTGTAATACAGCTGATTCACTGTCACTCGACTTTTGAGCACCATTAATGCCCAGTTTAAAATATCTATGAGATGGATTACTGTACTAAATACTTTACAGTACTGGGTTTACGGTCAGGATTTAGTGGAAAGCTTCTTTCTCCTATAAATCATGCTATGAATATTGATTGTGGTAACTTCTACTTACCTAAAAGTTTTATGAGGCTTTAAAAAAAAAAAAAATACTGACTTGGTTTTGGTGGGAAAGATCCTTTCCCAGAAACGTATCTGAGGAACAGCTCTAAAATATGCCAATTTTGTGTTTATATAGTTAAGAATGACTTTATAACAAAGTGCTGCTAGTCCAGACCAATTTATTATATGGCGCAGAAGTGTTAAGCTGCCTTAAATCAATAGTTAAGAAGACAGGAGAGTGCTTGGGTGTTATAAGTCATCATTTTAATGAAATATAGATTATTCCAAGACTATTAAGCAAGTGGTTGGTGTCAGGAAAATTGTTCACTTTTTCAATGCTAAACAAAACCATCTATTTTAATGCAGTAAAATCAATAAGCAGCTGAGACCTGCCATGTAACTTGAATGCCTAAGTAAATGTATAGTTAGAACTCTCCATTGATAAGTAGACAGGTTGCTGTTTGCATGCCCTGGTTACTAACTCTGATTAAAGGAAATGTTTTAAGGGAAGATCGAAAATAGGAAGAAGCAGGAAAAAAAAATTTGTTGTAACCACTTATTTTGCTAAACAGACAATTACTAAACTTCTTTTTCAGGTAATATTTTCCAAGCTGCACAGATGTTGGAGGCTGAGGATAATTCAGGAGTGGAGAACTATTTCAATTTAGCACTTGAATTGAAAGAAAGCTAGGGAGCCCAAGATTAAACTAAAATGTAATTCATAAAGTTGCCTGAGGTTATAGATAATTGGTTTGCAATAATGAGCACCATTTTGCTTAATGTTTTCAGAATTATCTTTAAAAAATGTTATACATATATATATATATATATATGTATATATATATATATATTAGAGCAGGTTTGCAAAGTCATGTCCTATCCATCAAAGTAAAAAAAAAAAAAAAAATCACATTCTATATCAGGATTATAAGAAGCCCTTATTTTGTGAAAGTACCTCTTTGGACAAGATCTTAGATTTCCAGAATGCTGAAACAGGCTGGAAAACCCACGGTGAAATCTCATTAAAAAATAGGCCTTATATTTGGGAGTGTTTGTGGTGTAGGCTCTCTTCAGTATTTTATACTTTAAATTGAACTTCTCTGATTTTCTCTTCATATAGAATAATTAAAAATTCACTTAGGTAAAGAGAGAATTACTTTATAATATGGAATTTAGGGCATTCAGTTAGAATGAAGGAGACTTTGATCTGAATCATATTAAGCAGAAGTTTGAAATGAGGTCTCTCATGGCTGAATACACTGGCACTTGTGTAGTTAGTTAATCTCAGGACTTCTATGCTTTGATCATTTCTATCATGAGGCTGAGAAAATTCCCAGTGCTTTCCAGTGTTGGCTGCTCTTCTTAAAATTTCTACTTGGAAAAATCAGAATTTTTAAGTGAAAGCCCTGCTTCAGATTTGTCCTCTTACTCTAGCTATGGTTCACTGCCATGTCATCCTCCACCACCAGCTCCTACTGACAGTGCCTGCTAGTAAAGCACGGCTCATTAATACATCAGAGTGTGACTGCCACTTGGCAAATTGCAGCTCCTGAAGGTACACAACTGAAAACCTCCTAAAGAGAAGGCATTACACAATTTTCTATCTTGAACTGCAACTGCCCATTGAACTGCATTCACATTTCAGCAGGGCATGAATTAATGCATTGTGTTCGGTTTCGTTTGCAGCTGGTTGTCTTTGAACAGCGTTCAAAGGCAGTCACTGATTTGAAGGAAAACAGATTTTTCTAAAATGTGTTTGAAGGCAAGCACCCTGAGTTTTTGAGACAATTGCTATTTTTGGTAACTAAAGGGACCTCTTTTGCAGCTCCTTTGCTAAAATACAGATGGTCTAGTGCTACTTTATGTGTCCTAAAATATTCCACCTCAACACCCAATGGCTGGTCATAGACGAAGGAATAATAATTCTCAGTAGGAAGAGTATTCCTTACCTAAAGCAACCAGTGAGCAGACACGGTGACATTGTTCCTGTAAGCAAACCTGGCAAAGTCTTTCCAGACAGCCCAATTAGCATGTTTAAGGGATCATTTTAAAAGAATAATTCCAGGAATGTAAAAAAGACATGACCTTCCATAACATTTTTTTCTGCTATTTCAGTTATTGATGAAATGAAAATAAAGCAGTACAAAAAAACATAGAGCCAAACAGCTCATTTCTTTCTTTGCTCTGTTTTTCCTGACCATAATGCATCACTATACTTTTAAATTAAGCCCAGCAGGTAGGAAGATCCTATACCCATTTTCAAATAAGATAATTTGTCCCTGCATTACAGCATGTTTCTTTGATATGGTTTCTTTCAGGACTTAGCCCTGCTGCTTCCTGAAAGATGAGTTAAAGATCCTTTGGTATAAATCCTAATGAATGCCTAAGTAAATGCTTTTTACAGAGATGTGTGAAGTTAGATTTCACTTTTCCCTGACATCTGAGATGTCCTTATCCTGAAACATGGATTTTCCCCCCTTTTCTTCTGATATACTCCTTTTTTACATTTAGACATTTTAGTTAAAGATGATTGCCTTCAGCAATAATGGCATCTTGAAAAAACATAGATGACAAAAATACACTGCTCGAATTTCTTATGCCAGTAGTAGCAGATTGAATACAAGAGACAAAGTTATGTCAGGTGTTCATGCAGAGAATAAGGATATAACTTGTTCTTCCATCATTTACCATTCTCAAGGACTGTGTAAAAACTTTTCTTAGAGGACAAAGCTGATAGTAAGGGAATAGCACAGCCAGCTCTGGGGCTGGGAGAAGTAACTGAAGAGCCCCAGTGCCCTTTTAGCTGCAAGAAGCTAATCTGCTGCAGGGTGTGCAAGCAGCAAGCTGTTCTTTGAAAATGACATCTTCTCCCTGTGTGTTTTCTTGCAGAGGCTCTGTGCTCTGAACCAAACACGATCAGATGATTTGAATGAGACAGGACTGATTAGAGTAGTCAGTTTTACCTTATTCCTCTGCTTGACTGGAGAAAATGACAGCAAATTCCTGTCTCACAGTTCTCATCCATTATGAGTTTCATTGCAGAGAGAGTTCTAAGAAAAATGTTCCTTTGTCCAGCAGAATAGCATTTTAGCAGCTGCCTATTCCTTTCTTTTTTGTATTTGACACGTTTTACTTCAGCTAACTGAGGTGAAATATGACATTAAATGTCATATGAAATATGACATTAAGTCTGTTTAGGACACAACCTTAAAAAGTATTTTCTTCATTTTTCATTATATATCAATCTCTAGAAAAAAAACACAAGCAAAATACTTTTTTTTTTTTTTCCTTTCTGTATAGCTTTTCTTTCATTTTAACCCTAAAATCTAGTCTTGTAATGCTGACAACACATATTAGAACAAAGGTCTATGGACAGCACATACTGAAAGAAATTCATGCAAAGTAACATAGTTGGAAGCTGATGCACTGAATCAGCACTGGGAAAACATTTACGGATTCCAGGTAAAACAGGGTTCTCTCATATGTTTACATCCACATATCTGGTTTCATATAATAATTCTACTGGTTTTATTGGTTGCCTTCTTATCTTCTGTTTATCAGGTGAAGATTTAAGTTTGGTTTTGACCTCTTTTCTATTAAGGGTGTTTGAGGGTAGATTAAATGCTGCATTTCAGGAAAAATCTAGCTTGAATTTTCAAATTAATCTGCAATGAAATCTGAAGTACACCCTCTCACAACAGTTGGAATAGCTCTGACCTTTCATTATTTTTGTCTCTGACTATTTCTGCTGGTTTGTAACCTTAAGAACAAGAAGGGAACCAGCATTTTTTAATCTGAGTGTTCTATCCTGTTGAGCCAAATGTGGCTCCTTATGCAATAAACTACTTCTTTCTGTGTCTAAGGTTTCTGTATTAGCATACAGGAGATCCTCAAGGCAAAGATAAGAATAAAAGAGAAAGAGGCACAAAATTGATGAGAAAAGTCTTGTCTGATTCATAGAATCATAGAGTAGTTTTGATTGGAAAGAACTTTTAGATATCATCTAGTTTAACACCATTGCAATGAGCAGGGACTTCTTAAACTAGATCAGGTCACTCAGAGACTCATCCAATCTGAACTTCAGTGTTTACAGGCAACCACCACTTCTCTGGGTGACCTGTTCCAGTGTCACCAAAATTTCTTCCTTATGCCTGATCTAAATATATCCCATTTCAGCTTAAAGCAATTGTCTTTTGTGTTATTACTACAGGTTCTTATTACCCCCCTTTAAACACTGAATTTATATATTGCTCTACCTTTGCCATATCCTAGCTGTTGCACTGTTTCTTTGGGTCACTGTAAGTACAAAACTTTGGTTTCTACAAGGCTAACTCCTCTTCCTCTCCAAAATCAAAGAAATGAAACAAAGAATCAAAAGAACTGAAGAAAAACAAACAAACAAACAAACAGCCATACTTCCTGCTTGTAAGAAAGAAGGATGATTTCACCTGTCCCTCTGTGAAGATGATTCTGTGAAGAAAACTTATTCCAGTCTAGAAAACACTTCATTAAACAGATAATTGTCTTGTTTTGCAACATTAAAGGCTGCAAAATAATTGTGACAAATTCAGCAGCTTGAAGTCTGAAAGTTCAAATAAACTTGAAGTCTGAAAGTTTCATGGACCTGATCCCTCAAAACTTAGCTTTAAATAGTAACTCTAAAAGTACAGAATCTTTAGTTTTCTATACATTCATCCTTAGCAATACAACACAAGGCAATGTGTATGAAACACCATATAAACTCAATTTCCTTGTTTAGGGCACAGAAGAGTGGCCAAACTAAGAATTGTCCATCTATCTATAATCTTTCACATATCCAAAACTAACCAAAAAGGGGATGCTTTGTGAAGAAAAGAAGAAAAAAAAAAGTCACAGTAATCCTGTGAGGCAGCCCTCCAAATTCCTGGAGTCTGTGCTCCAAAAACAACTTGAATCCAAGTTCAATTCAACCTTTACAAGACTGAACACAGGTGCCATTTCTTCTTTTCCTGTGCACATTGCTCTGCTCAGACCAGGAAGCTGATCAGTACCAGCTCTGATCTGTCTATCAGCACTTGCACCAAATGTCTTTCCCAGCTCAAGGAGACCCCCAAGACCTTGTGGAAGGTTGGTAAATGCCTAAAGAAGACCCCCTAGTCTTTCTGTAGGTTTTGAAACACGGTTCCAAAATTACAGGTTTTATAGCACAGCTTTTGCTGCCAGAGCAATGCTTCAATTAACTTCTCTGAAATAACAGGACATGAGTCCATTATATCTATTTTATGGATATATTTTTTTGGAAATACACTGGTATATTGTGATGAATGAGTATTTTAAGAAGAAATGGAATTTCAGATAAGACAACATTTTAGCTCGCAGTACAAAGGAAGATAATTTAAATTCTAAGATGCATGAATCAGTGCACTAGAGGCATACAAATGAAGAGAAAATTGGGTCAATCTTCCTCTCTAAAAGCAAGTTAAGCAGCTAGAAAAAGATGTATGTGAACAAATTGTTTAGCAATATTTATCCTTTTGAAAGGCCTGCTTCATCATTTCATTGTGCCATCTTTGTCTTGGGACATCTGCTGAAGCTGCAATTTTAAAGATGTTCCTGCTGAAAAAGCTTTCAAAGAATAACATGAAAGTAAAAATATAAAAAAATAAGACAAAAGTAAAAATATTTAAAAAATAGGGCAAAAATAAAAATAAAAGGAAAAAAACAACAAAACAAAAGAACAACCCAGCCCCTAAAAACAAAAAAAACAAAAAAAAAAAAAAAAAAAAAAAAAAAAAAACAAAACAAAACAAAACAAAACAAAAAAAAAAAAAAGAGAAAAAGAGGAAGCGAGCGAGACGGAATTGTGCAGGTTAAAAGTGTACAATAAAATGTTAAAAACTACACAGCTGAGTGAGTGCAAATTCTTTGCAGTGTTTTTGGAAACTGATACAGGTTTCACCAAATAGATGAATGATGTTGATTTTATTTGACAGAGTGGTTTGCAAATTTTGGAGAGAAATGTGCTCCAGCATGTGACTGTTTAAGGACTAAATAACCTACATGTAACTCTGGCTGTGATAACACTCTATGGTAGAAATAAAAATAGAACAATATTAATTGATTTTTTTTCAATAGATATATTTAAACACTATATAATTTTTCAGACAAAATTGCACTGACTGAAGTATTATGGAGATGAGATGACAGGACAGGACAAGACAGAAGAGAGAGGTTTGGACTCAAAAAGGCCTCTATTAAGGATTCAAAATTTCAGGGTATTTTATCTTACCCATTCACAGATAGCAAACCTACTCTTTTCATCCTTTTGATCTTGGCTGCATGTGAATATACATCTCTATTAGTATTATTTATTGAAGTAACCTTTATGCTACAGATAATGACTGGTCCCACCTGTATGCAAATACATTAAATAATCGATTTTTAATAAAATGCACCAACTTCTCAAAGGCTTCAGAATTTTGTTCCACTTCACTGTCATTATCTTTGAACTAGTACAGAACAAAAAGTTACTCTAGATTCAGATGAAACCAAATAAGATGATGTATAGTTGTCTCAAAAGTCTCATTCTATATTTTATATAAGTTAAAAATAGTTTGAATTTATTTCTTTGTCAAGATGTGATTTTCACTGGTGAGAAGTTAATTATTCATACAAGCAAAACAGTATTTTGATAATTTAAACTCTCAAGCATTTCTTGTCTTTGCTTAAGAGTATTGATCACTGCAATAAGAAAGCAACTGATACTTAATGACATTACCTGAAAGCCCAACACCATTAGAAAAATAACATGGAAATGTGTATTTATTATTGTAAAGATTGTCTTTGGTTTGTGTGCCTTACACAATAGAAAAGGTTTTGTACAGAGTCATGCACAGTAAGATTTTGGTCTTGTTCACAGTTACTGTTTAACCAATAGTGAATGGACATAATAATCTCAGTTTAACCTTTTGCAAATTCAATTTGTGAAATATTTAGAAGAACTAAAATTAATTATTTTATACTTATTATTAATGTTATCTATAATTTCATTCCCTGTGTCTTAAGCAAATGGTAAGAGAACTTGTCATATTTTCTTCCAGTGAATTAATAGAATACAGGAATAATTTATCCAGATCATTTTCATCCTAATTTGCACATCAAAGTATTTACTGTTCATGTTGTGTTTTCAGTTGTCAGATACGTGAAATTTTCTCTGCTCTTTGACTAGATAACTGAAATTTATTAAAGAGAATAATAACAAATAAATGGGTAATGAATAATATGTGTTGAATGCACATTTTGGCACAATGTAGTAATATGTGTTCAAATGCATTAAGCTTCTGAAATCTGTGGACTTTTTCATGATAAACCACTTGCCTTGGTATCACAAAAAGCTAATTACTAATTAATAGGCAAATAAAAACCTAAAATATGTGCTTTCATTTCTTAAAATATATGCTAGGTTTTTTTTTTGTTTTGAGATGCTTCCTCATTCTTGTAGCTCCAGAGAAATAAAATCCATGCGTAATGTTTGTGAACAGTTTGAATTCAGCTGCTGAAAGAGTCTATACCATTAATTACTTCCCCTCTAAGCAACATTAACACATTGAACATGTGATGACAAAGCCTGTTTTGTCGAGAGCCACCATAGACTGTAACTCTGTCACTAAGTTTGTCATTGACAGATTTCTTGATAAGGCTTGCCTTGTCTGAGTTTGAACCTCTTTGGATGACCTACCTGTCAAAGCTCTTTTGTTTGTTGGGCTCTAATAGAGAAGTAGACATTTCCAGGTACCCATTCACACAACCTGTGCTAGAAAGAGCTGCCTCAGGAGATGGGAATCTTGCCCTGAAAATGCCTATTTTTGTACTGACTGCAATGAAGGGCTTACCTACCTCTGGCACAGATGTCTGCAATGAGGTACATGTCTAAATGTAGGAAATATATGAATCTTATTCTCTTTGTTCTGGACAATTATTTCACATTATTTCCCTTACTGATATTTGTTCTGAGTCATGTTATTCAGGTACAGGCTTTGATGACTCTAAAAGATCATTATCAAAATGAGGCAGCAGCAGGGCTCCACAGTCCTTAGAAATCCAAGACTGGCAAGATTGCAAATTTGCTGACAATCTGCAGACTTAGCCCTGAGTGTTAAGAGCATCCTCAAGGTGAGTGTCTGCATGTGAATGGGATAAGCATTGAGGATTTGCAAGAAGTATTGAATACAAGGTAATAATTATAACTTTTAAAAATTAAATAACAGCATGAGAAAGGTTTTGTGAATAACCTTGTTGCTTTTACTGTCTTACTTCACTTGGAGTAGGAATATGGATTTGGTGGGGAGCCAGCTATATATTTGAGGCAAGTTACTCACTTCCTATGTTCCTGTCAACTTTCTGTCTGACTCACAGGTAGCTTACAGGGATCTGTATTCTGTGCCATTGTTGGTAAGAGTTAGGAAATTATCTCTGCAAAAGAATAGGCAGAATGAAAATCTTTAGGAAAAGCAGGAAAGCTCTCACCTTTCCATGGAGAAATGTTCTTGGGTGGCCTTTGCAACCTGTATTTGACTTAAACTTTGACAAAAGTCAGCTATGAGATTTTTCTCTAATGTTTGTCTGCTTGAGAAATTTGATTTTCAGATAACACCACACCAACTCATTGAAGGTATTCTCTATCCATCTCTATAGATCTCTATCTAAGGGCAGCAAACAGTTTTGTAAAACAAAAGGGTTTGCTTTTCAGATTTGTAAATTCAGCACAAGAGTAATGTGCTGTCTTCCAGTGAATCACAAAATATTGTCTAGAATTACACTATGTCACCCACATTCTCCTCATAAGTCATATTAGATAAGTGAAACATCTTTTAATCTCCAGAGTCTCCCCTGTAATCCCTAACTGTTTAGCAGTAGTCCAGTTGTCAGGAATAAGCAACAAAGAGTATCTCAGTAACTGCATTTCTTATTTCTGGTTTAGGTTAAGGACATCAATAGTTACAGCAATAGTTTAATCGTAATGGTTTTCTGTTTTGGGTAAGTGAAAATAATTAAAAATAGCTAAAAGAAATTAAGTTTTAATTAAAATAACTTTTAACTGAAGAGAGAAAAAAAACAAAAAAACAAAAAACACCAACAAACAAACAAAAAAAAACAAACAAAAACAAACAAAACAACAACAACAACAACAAAAAAAACCCAAACAAAACAAAACAAAAAAAAAACAAAAAAAACAAAAAAACACAAAAAAAAACATAACCAGGAAATAAAAGGAACAGTAATGCAACAACTTTGACAGAGTGACTTTAAAATGTCCTTTTCATGCCTCTCAGGAGAAATTTAGTGATTGTCTATGCTGAGAGGTGAAATGGGCTAGAGCATGACATGTACCTTATTTCCACATTTTGTCATGGTTTGTAATTTAGTGTGTCATAGATAATTGAAAAAACACTTGCAGATGGTAATTAATTTTATTTAAGGATAGTGCTAATCTCGTGCTCCATTAATAGCTGTAACAATTTTGTACATGGATAACATGAATAATCCTAACATCATCTTGCAAAAAATCTAAATCCATATCAGAAAAGAAAAATAAAAAAGGATAAACTCACAACCAGCAAATTAATAAATACCAAGTGTCTCAAATATAAAATTAAATACTATTATTTCTCCATTTAGATCAATGTCAGCTTGTATCTCTCCTCCCAGAGTCTAAAGGTATTTGTTGGTTACCAGGGAAGACTGTTAGTGTTTAAAATTGCAATAACATTTCAACACACCAGTGTAATCACTGCAGGAAAATGTTAACAAAATCCCTTGTCAGAGCTTTACAACCAAATCTAGACAACATATGTTGAAGTTCTTTTGACATTTCCAACTGAAATGGGATGCTGCTGTTTCCTGAACTGCCTTGGTCTAGCAAATGTCTTTAAGGAGTTGTAGAATGCTGAGGAAGAGGGCAGAGAACAAGATCTTTCCTCAATTCTATAATCCTCTCATTGTCTACCTCTGATTAGCTCAAAACTGACACAGTCTGCCTTGTTAATGCTTTTGGTTCCTGGGGAGTGATCTGTGCTGACAAATGCTGTGGCACTGTAATTCTTCTTAACTTTGTACTTACATTGTCTTTGTCTTCGTGGTGAAATGTTCTCAACAAACCTTAAAATGGGTTAGTCTTTTATTCAGTCAATTTTCTGAGATACTTCTTTGACTTCATTGACTTTTAAAGGGAGTAAAATTCTATTTCAAGTAAGTTCAGACACCCTTTATTATTAATAAAAAAAATTCTGTACTCAGAATAGACTTTTCAGACTTAAAAGATCTTCAAAGTATGGAATTGCAGCAGAAGACATGGGCATTTTTCTTTAGTAATACAGATCTCTGCTTTTTCAGCTGATGAGGAAAACTCAGAAAAGCAAAAATTGCATATCAGTCAGGTGAGAATGAATTGTTAAATTAAAAATTGCAAGCAATGCAAAACCAGCTTAGATTTCCTGGTGACTTTAGTCTTCTCAGCTTTGCCATTGTTGATTAACAAATGATGATGTTTATTAAGGAAGACAAATATGATACAGGACTTTTTAGAAACAAATACAGGATTTTTTTTTAATTATTATTATCCAGTGATTTTATATTGTATACTCTCATATCTCAAAGGGGATAATGTCAAAAGAAAAGTTACAAGGAGGGAAAAAAAAATCAAAAAATACTCTCAACTATACAGAAGAGTTACCATTCAAGGAGTTGTGTAGATTTCAGTTTGGAAGAGGAAAAAGGAAACTGTGAATGTTATGAAATAAGTGCAGACAGTATAGTGTCACTATGAGAGCACTGAACTGAACTGGGAACATGACAAGATATCTGTTTCAAAGAGAAAATAATTAAACTGAAGAACTCATTGTAAGACTCTGCAAAGGCCAAAAATAAAATTGAATCAAAGAATGATTAAGCGTTCTCCTGAAGAAAAAGTCCATGAAAGGCTATTAAGCCCAAAGCAGTACTTAAGTACTCCAACTCCAGAGCACCCAGTGACACAAAATGCCAGACAGCTGGACATAAACATCAATCTCTTTTTCCCTTGCTCCTGTCCTGTTCTCAGTCTCTAGCTGGGTGCTGTGACCTCATGTCAGAAGTTAAGGTACTGATCTTCAAGTGGCTTTGCTCAGTACATGGTCTGCCATGTCAGCAATCAGCAGCACTGTGCCCCAAACAGTCATCCCTGTGCCTCTTCCATTTAGGAATAAGGATCAAATTGGAACATGTTGGGAACGCAATGGATTTTGTCTATGTGATAAATGGAGCATCACCTAATTGTTCTAAGATGTTCCTGTCAGACAGGAACAACTTTCCCTCTTTTTCAGTAATGCATTCTGAAAATGCAGATGCATTCTGAAAACTCATGGTCCAGCACACATGAACTCTGCCTCTCACTGATTCTCAGGGTGGTGTGGAAAACCCAGATCTGATGCTATAGTCTGCCAGAGGAAACTCTCTGCTTCGTCATATTCCCACACCTTCCATACTTAGCACTTAGGCTTACCCACAGGTGTCAGTTAATAACCCAGTGGTCCAGCTGCTGATCATCAGAGCTTGCTGGGTTTATTTTCAAGCATTATATTTTAGTCAACAGCTGATTAAAATTAAGTTAGTAATCATTAGTTTGAATGCAGGATAGAATCCCTTAGGAAAGGTTTGAATGTGTTGATTAAGATGCTCTGTGAAATGTTTGATTTGAATAGTCTCACTGTGAGGAGGATGCTCTGAATAACTCAGCTGGCTACTATCAGAAAGCTGTTCTGGGCTCTGAAACTTGATAAGAGGATGCTTTTTGTTTTGATACTTGGATGACAAAATCTAGAAACTTCCTAGGACGTATTTGATTAGTCTGAACATCACTTTCATGTAATACAAAGCTGAAATTATAAATGCCTGTTATGATGTTCTGCTATTGTTATGGGAGAGATAATTACAGCTATCTCTTAACTTCAGTTAGGATATGAACGAGTTCATAATTAATATTCAAAGAAGGAAAAATAATAATCTTACTAATTCTACTTTCTGGCAGCACAGAAGGTCCTTCCCTGCAGCTTTTACAGATTCAGTGAATTTGTTTTATTTCAGACTTCCTGTTCATTCATACCAGTAAAATTGCTATGTTTTCAATAGAGTTACTATTTACCTCTTTACTAAGAATACAAGTAAGATCCTGATAATACACCGTGTTTCCAGAAATTCCCATTAATATCTAGTGACTCTTTCCTTAATTTTAATTACATTTCATGTTATTATATCTTTAAAACAGGATATATATGCTTTTTCTTCATATGCTCTTTCACTTTAACTTAGGGCATGGGGGAGGTAAAAATTAATCTATAAAAAGGCATCCTGATCTAATTGTTTTTGTCCAGGTCTACTATTAAAATTGACTATTGTGAACACTAGACATAATTATGACTCTAATTAAAATTTTACATAAATAAGCACTCTATAGCGAAAGTCAAATTATAATAATGTGATTTTACTGAAGCAGGGCAAATACACAGTGCACAAAGTCTTAGCATGAATTATGCATGAGACTTTATGGATGACTTACCCCAATTTGAAGAACCCAAGAGAATAAATAAAAATACTGCAACTAGATTTCTGTGGGGGGAAAACAACATATTTCAGATTAGTGATCATTCTTTAACACTGATGTTGGTACTTTGTAACTCTGTGTAGGAAAAATGCCTCATGTTGAAAGCTGGTTTTGCCCCTTGCATGTTAAACAAACCTTGTTTTCTTCTCCCACTTCATGCCCTTATTTTCCTCTCTTTGTTTATTCCCAGCTCTTTGTAATTTGCTTTGAGGAAAAATCATTCTTTTTAATGGCATTCTGAAATGCCATTGTAGAAATGCAAAATAAAATGTTTAAAAGCATGAATCCTGGAGATAAACACAAGAGACATGTACAGATCTAAAAACTGTAGATCAAGCAAAAGAAATTGTGCTGACAGTTGCTTCACTGATAGATATTTTGGCTTCAAAATGCAAGCCATCAAGGACCACATATCCCAGATGCCAGCTTCCTCAGGTTAAGTTTGCACTTATACTTTTTAGCTAAGTCTTCACATCTATTAGATACAAGGTCAAGAGCCCCACTTTTTCACAGGCTTATTTGCTGACTTCTTACTTCAGAGATGAACAGGAATATAATACATGGAGCTTCCCTGTAAGAGTTTTCTCTTTACCCCTTCTATTAGAAGGAGTGCTGTGTGTGATCTCCCAAGAAATGCTGAAGTCCCTTAATTTTTTGAGGCATTTTAGCTTTTATTGTTCTCATTTCTATCCTCTCCAGGCTGGGTAATTCTGTGATGCTCCAGCAGTGATGTGAACCCAGCAACTACACTGCAGACAATGGCAGCTCGAGCCATAGCTTGATTATTCATGGTCATGTGAAAGAGAATGAAGCTCAACTTGTAGATTAACAGGAGAGGAAGTAAGTAAGACTATTTGAAGGAGGACAGATAATGCAAAAATGGCAAATAAAGCAAAATACTGAGCACTGAAGAGAACAGGACTAATGGGTATGGAGAGATAAGGCTGGGAAATGGTCTCCCACGTATTTCCTGATCTGAGCTTTACCTTCCTGCAGCACAGACAGGTTCCTGACCAGCATTCTGCATCACCTGACAGAGAAGTCCATCCAGCACTGACAACATGAAGGGCTCCCAACATCGAAGGGGCATAATCTCATACAGTCTCTGTCCTGTGTCTTTTGCCTCTTTTGAAATTATTCTTCAAGGAGTTTTTATCCAACCCTCAATATCTATGCCAGTACATGGTAACATCTCAAATAGGTCTAGAGTTTAAGCAAGTAACTTGCAAATAATTTAATGAAGTTTTGCAAAGATATTTAGAGAAACAAACTGGGTCTATATTACCTATATTTTATTTAATTTACTTCCTGAACTCCACTGATCACCATGGAAACTGAGACCTCCCAGCTCTGACACAGACTTAAATGTGGGTGTCTTGATTCGAAACTGAATGAGCAAAACCCCAGTTGAGAAAAGCTAAGAAAGACTAGAAAGGCACTTGAGAAATCTGGGTGAGAAGAAAAGTTTTAGAAGGAACATGGTGTCAAAAAGCAAATTGTGAGAAGCAAACATATAAGATCTTGATGTGATCTTGTTATGAACAATTTCTCTGTGTGTGTGCATGTTCTGAAAGACTTCTGGATTGTCCGCCTTGTACTGCATGGCGAATCACCTAAATAATTGAAAAAGGAACATTGTCATTTCAGAAAGACAGTTACTAGGATCCTACAGCCATAAAGAAAAGTCAAAGTTTCTTCTCTCATGAATAAAATTTCTTATAAAAAGTTTTCACTTTGGTTAAAAAAAAAAAAAAAAAAAGAAAGAAAGAAACAAACAAACCTAAAAAACCCCAAAAACCCTAGCAATTAAAACAATTTTCTTTCACTGTCCTCACTATGACATAGCTTTTTCTAGGGGGATCTAAAAAAAAAAAAAAAAAAAAAAAACAAAACCAAACTTTTTTTGTTTTTGAAGCCCTACTAAATAGATGAAAATATAGAATAAAGCAGGAGAATGTTTATTTTTCCATGATTTCTAGTGTATAGGTTGAGAAGTTTACAACATTGCTTAGAGGAAGGGAAAGAAAATAGAAACCATGTCTTAATGGGGGACTCGTGGAGGTAGTTCTTCTGGACTCTAATGAAAGTGACAAAAAAAGGCATCAACCACTCCAAATAGTCACAATATAAAATCAAGCAGAGATCAAAGAGGATGAGCAGAGTCAAACTCCTGAAAAATATTGCCATGGTGGGTGAGAAAGAAACAAGGCAAGGTAAATATTTATCTAATATAAAAATCACATGTATTTTGAAATACTGGTATTGCTGATCTTTAAAAAGTAAGAAACAGAAATAAGGAACTGGGGAAATAAAACTAAAAATGTGTCAGCAGGAAAATTATTAGAACATGAAAGAAAAATTTTGGAGAAAGTGGTAGATGAAAAGAACGTGTAACTCTTCAAAGGTTACCATCTTGACAGGAGCTATTGCTACAATAGACAAAATTTTCAGACAAAACAAAAATACAAGAATTCATTGAGATTCCTTCCAAAGTGATTCTCAGCATAATTATGCCCAGAAATTCCCAGCTGCAGACACAGAATCTCCTGAGTTGGAAAGGACCCACAGGGATCATCAAGTCCAACTCCTTGATGATGGAGCAGGCTCTGCTCGGTTGTGTCAATAAGGTAAGAGGCAATGGGCAGAAACTGATGCACAGGAGGTTTCACCTGAATATGAGGAAGACCTTCTTCCACTGTGCAGGGACCAAGCACTGAACAGGTTGCCCAGAGAGGATGAGGAGTTTACCCCACTGGAGATATTCAAGAACCATCTGTGGCTGCAATCCTGTGCCTCATGCTCCCTATTTAAGCAGGGAAATTGGACCAGATTACTCACTCTGGTCCTTTCCAAGCAGACTGACTCTTAATTCTGTGATTCATATTCTTTGAGAACTGCTGAGCATGAAAATGTAGCGCCTAAAGGAACTTAAAAAGGGAATGACAAAGTGGAAGAGTGAAACAGGTTTTTTGATAATGATTTAAAATATTTATCTTAAAGCCATCTAAGCATACATAAAATAAAATGCAATGCATGTTTTCTTAATTTTTTAATTATAGATTTTTAGATTGTTCAACAAGAGGTTCCAACATGGCCCTTTAATGTTTATCTTGAAGTGAAGAGCAGTAAAAAAACAACAACTGGATAAATTTTGCAATTATAGTTTATATGTGTATAGTAAGTTTGCAACAAAATCTGACATTATTTTTTTCAGCCTAGTTCGTTTGTTTTCTGTATCAGTTTACAAGGTGCTGAAAATAAAAAAAAACAAATTTATTTAAGCCCTTCAGACTTGATCTACATATTGATCTACATAATGATGCATGGCCCATGTTTTCAGACTTTTGGATGCAAAAATCATGGAATAATTATTCTATGGAAATATCTTGCTAAGCGTTTAAATTCCTGATACTAGGTCAAAATTTTTACTGTCTTTTCAAATAGAATTCTGTTTCCCATGGAAGGTGATGTGCAATAAGGGTAGAATTTATTTTGCCTATCTCATAGGTAGATTCTGCATTTAGCTGTCTTGGAGGTGGATTCTGTGAAGGTTTTTGCATCAGAACATCTGAACAAGGTGCCCTTATTTCCCTGATCAATGAAGTGAAATAAGAAACTGTGGAGGATGCTTCACCCAATCTGCTGAAGATGTCTGCTCCTGAATGAGATGGATCTTGCCTAAATGGTACATCTTATTTACAACCTTTTAGGGAGAGAATCCGAATACCTAATTCAGATGTAGACATCTACACCATAGATAAACAAAGTTAGAACTTTATTCCACCCTTGATGTCTCTAGTGGATTGAGAGGTGGACCAGGATACAGCTCTGTGCTATAGAATTCAGAAGGTCACATCTGATCTTATGAATGTGCAAGGGAAAACAACTCCCTTTAGGATAAACAACATTGGTTTTGCTTGAGTCATCATCCACAGCAAAGACTCTCTGTTCCTGCTCCAGAGCATCCTAAGTGGCAGTGGCTGTATCATACAACTTACAGAATGGTTTCATTCAAGCCGGAGCTCTAAAATATTGCAGTGAGGAATGGAAAACCTACTGACTTATAAAATATTTACAGATGTTAAAACAGTACAGGTCTGATATAGAAAAAGCCCCCCTTTCCCTGCTATTTTTCATTCTGAGATAAAGAGGTTTTTTACCTGGATGTCACATTACTTTAGACATATTTCATACACTTTGGAAGTCTGAGGGAGTATGTCTTGATCTCTGTTTGGTACTGCAACCCATAATCTTACTTCTCCAAATTATGTAAAATTTCTTTCTATCTCTATAGTTAAAGTATGCCCATCACAACAAGAATAACAAATGTTTAGCATTTTTCCCAGTGTCATTTACATAATCATGTAAAAATATTTACTGTCATTCACTAATTTATCAGCTTTCACATTACTAGTGAGAGGTCTAAATGGGATTGAAGTTATCAATGAATGACATGCTTTGCAATTGGGATAATTGAGAAACTGAAAAACATTGTAACAGCAAAAAAAAAAAAAAAAAAAAAAAAAAAAACTACTTCAAATTTCCATAGCGCATCACCCTTTGAAGAAAAAATTACTTATTTATTTTTGAACTCAGAAAAAGGGTATAGAGCATTCTCTCTTTTTTATACAATTTAATTTATAATGAGGACTCAGTGAGCTTCCCTTCCTGTATGCTAGATAATCTTTGCTCTTCTGTTCTTGTATAATTTTTGCTGAGTCTGATTTGCATTTTTTATTCAGGCAAAATCAAAACTGCATAAGGTCACTTTCTGCAGGTGTGGTAAGGTGACATGTAAGAAAAGCTTGGTGTCTGCTTTCTGGGCCTTTTTTTGCAATCCCATGCATCCTTTATGCAAGTCAAATTTTCAACTTTAGAGGCAAATATCATTAAGTTCTTATACCAGATATATAATAGAAAACTTCTCAAATTAGGCGACTGAAAATTTCCTCCAAATGCACAAATATAGCTAACTTCCTAAATGTATTTTTTTTTTTTATATAATCTTATTTTACAGTCAAGACTATGACTATTCTGTGATACATTAAAAATGAGCAGACATTCAATGGCTGGAATGGAGACTAAGATTTAGATTATTAAACACAATGCCAAATTGAAGTCAAATAATCACATGAAAAAAAATTTGAAGTAACTTCAGTTTTACTCTTGTTCTGTCATTAAAAAATCCTAAAAATTCAGTTTCTTCTTCTCACCTGTTTCTCTTTTCACAAAAATTAGAGATGGAAGTGCCAATGGGTAAATTAAGTGAGAAAAGAAAGTATTGATAAGCCAAGTGTTCATAAAAGATACCAGTTGTAATGTGAGCAAATGAGTACTTAATATTTCATCATTCCTTGCATTTCTCAGGTTATTTCACATGAAATCTGAGTATCCTCTTTACAAGAAGCTCTTTTCTCAATTTACTTCATCAGACAAATTGAAGAAAAAGTTTTTCCCAGCCCATGGAACTGCAGAAACATTTAATCATTATTAAGTAATTATTAAGAGCAATAAGACACACAAAGATGTACAGCAAATATGGTGATTTTACATCTCTTGTATCTAATGAAAAACTTTTATTTTATTATTAAGCTCCACTTAATTATTAAGCATCCAAGAGCATGGAAACTCAACTATTACGTCTCTTCAAGTATTGCAAGAAGTTGGTTTGCTGAAGGAAAATTGTTCTTCTAGTTTAAAATTACACTTCAGAAATGATGAAAGCCCAAAACCAAGCAAATCTTGAGACATAAAAATTGCATTCAGGCAATAAACTTAGAGTGCAAAGGGTGTTATGCCTTAAGCAAGAACGAATCACTGTAGAGTATAATGGATATATCTGAAGAAAAATTTGATGCATACACACTGTGCCCCATGAGGTGCAGAAAAGTCAAATGATGCTACAGTGATCACTGTGACTTTTCTCTTCTTCTTTCCACCGTGCTCATGCCATAGATGGATCTCATTGTGGTTATAGGTTTCACATTAATATTTTCCAAAATTTCATTGTGGTAGATTGACCCTGGCTGAACACCAGGTGCCCATCAAATCTGCTCTGTCATTCCCCTCCTCATCTGAACAGGGAGAGAAAATAAAACAAAGGCTCCTGGGTCAAGATAAGGGCAGGGAGAGATCAAATAATTACAGAATCATTTAGGTTGGAAAAGACCAACAAGATCATGGAGTCCAACCTCTGACTGATCACCACCTTGTCAATTAAACCTCAGCACCGACTGCCATGTCCAGTTGTTTCTTGAAGACCACAAGGGACTGTGACTCCACCTGAGCAGCCTGTTCCAATACTTCACAACCTTTTCAGTGCTGTCAGCAATGGCCATCAGGGTCAAAATGGAGTTCACTTGGGGAAAGTAATTTAATTTGTTACCAAAGAACTGAGTATGGTAAGGAGATATCAAATAAAATCTTAAAAACATTTTTCTGTGACTCTCTTCCCCTGCCTCCTGCTTCCCAGGTTCAATTTCAGTCCTAAATCCTCTGCCTCAGGGAGTGGTGAATGGGAGTTATGGCCAGTTCATCATGTTACCTCTGCTGCTCATTCTTCCTCATACTCTTCCCCTGTTCCAGTGTGAGGTTCCTCCCATGGGAGACAGTCCCGCATGAACCTCTCCAATGTGAGTCCTTCCTGTGGGCTGCAGTTCTTCAGGAGCTACTTCAGCATGGGTTCTTTACACAGGGTGCAGTCGTTCAGGAATAAGCTGCTCCAGAGTTAGTCCCCTGTGGGGTCACAAGTTTTAGTGTCAAACCTGCCTCCTTCGGGCATCACCCTGCTCTGCTGTGGGGTCCTGCAGGGGCTGCAGGTGGATCTCTGCTCCCCCATGGACCCCCATGGGCTGCAGGAACACAGCTGCCTCACCATGGGCTGCACCAGGGGCTGCAGGGGAACCTCAGCTCTGGAACCTGGAGCACCTCCTGCCCCTCCTTGTGCCCTCACCTAGGTATCTGTAGAGCTGTTTCTCTCATAAATTCTTATTCTCATCCAGCTGCTGTTGCACAGCAGGGTTTTTTCCCCTTATACTTGTTATTTCAGGGCACTCCCACCATTCCTGATGGGCTCAGCCTTGGCCCCAGCAAAGGGTCCATCTTGGAGCCAGCTGGTATTGTCTGTGTTGGGCATGGCAGAACTTCCAACATCTCACAGAAGCAGTTCCTGTAGCCTCCCTGCAGCCAAAGTCTTGTCACATAAATGAAATAGATTTAACCTTGCCACATAAACCAGATAGATTTATATATAACTTATTTTTTTCAGCAGAGGTGCTATAATGGAAAAAAAGGATAGAATAAATTCTGTGTCATAACTAAAATGAACAACTATGACATGTTTCTACAAGAGGGAATGAGTGAGAACTCTATCAGGAAATAACAACAAAATAAACACACAAGAATTCATCTAAACTTTACCAGAAGGGACCCCATAACTCCTTCTTGCATTTTTAAATTTAGTTAATGTGCTTAAATCGAAGGACTGCACCCTGCTAGTTCTTTGTATCACTAGCAGAGAAGAGGGGACACTTCAGCTTTTTTGGTCCTCACAAGATGTGACATCCCTCAGGTGGGAACTTAGGCTGGGAGTTGTCTACACAACAATGAATGAACTGACTATTTACACACTCCAATCATAAGTTTTAGCTCCCTACCAGTATCCTGCAAGCATTTTAAGAAGTATCTTAACTGGACAGGAGAGAAACACCTATTTTCTGGGCACTGAGAAACATCTCTGTGTGAACAATAATATCAAAATTATTAAAATGCTGCAGAACCCTCCTATTTCTATGCAGCCTTTACCAGCAGCAAATTCTCCCAAGGATGAATAGAATTCTTACTTAAATGCCTCATATCTACACCTCAATTTAAATAAAATGTATTTATGTACTCACAGCAAAGATCAAGCTTAATTTTAAAAATCAAGCTTAATTTTAATAATGATTTTGCATGACTCTTTCCTCCCTTATTGTTACCCCACTTTATTGCCCTGAAGCAAATTAAAATGTTGAATTTAGAAAAATTTGTAAGGATACCACCCCTGGCAAGCTGCAATTGGCCTTTGCCTCAGATTGACAAGAAATGGAAGGACAGCAGGAGTTGAGATGCACCACCATGAATGCTCACTATGGTGAAGCAACAATGTGGGGGCCACCCTAAAAAGAAGGCAGAGGAAAGTCTCCTTTCCTCATCAACTCTACCTAAAACAAAGAATAGAAAGTTTAAGATTCTTTCAACAGAGGCAGTACTGAAGAGCTAAAAGCAATAAAATCAAATAAAGTGAGCCCAGGGAAAGTTGTAGTAATTCTAACACAGTTAATTTCAGTGGCATGGCAATTTTTCCCATTTTACTTCATTGTTTTATCATTTCTGTCGCACTGAAAAAAGAAAAAAAAAAGTTAAACTCCCTGCTGGTAGTTTTCCATGTCATGAATAAATATTTTTATTGCTATTAGTTAACCATTAATGCTCAAAACATACCCGATTATATAAAAATGTGCAGGAATAATCCTGCTTAAAAGAGCTTAAAGAATTATTTCTACATCTAGGAAGCAGATGCATCAGTCTAAATTATTTTCCACTTCCAGAAATAAATATAGAATATTTAAAATAATGTAAAATACCACTTTTCCATTTCCTGACATTTGTAGAAGGCTCATGTTAACCACTTAACTGTTTAACCTACCAGGTCAACCTGTCCCTTACAAATCGCTTGTTCTAGGGAAGAATATCAGAGTTCATCAGATTCTATCAGATGATGGAATGCCTCATCAACTCCTTCACAAAACAAAACAAAACTCATCAAAATCAGTGGGAAACATTCAAGCTCAGTCTTGGGTGCCCTAATGATAAAAGCAAATGGAGAGGGATTGGAATGTCGCTAAACTCAATTTATTCCTTAAGCACATAAGCAAAACTGTGTTATTCCACCCCTTGCTTTCTTTTATTTTCCTTTTTTTTTTTTTCCTTCTCCATTTTCATTTTCCTCATACACATCTGTTTAACTTTATGTGTCTCAACCTCATTAAACTTGTATTCAAGCTGAGCTTGTTGAGGAATACATCAACTCAGAATTAATGATGGCATACTGGTTAAAAAAGAGGGAAGACATACTGTTAATGATGACATATTGCTGAAGGTGAGCTGCAGTTTACAAGATGACAGAAAGCTTGAAATCCACATCAGAGCTTCTCTGATTTGAAAGGGGAAAGTTCAGTCCTGCACAGGTTCACACCAAAACGCTCCATTTAGCTTTTCTTCTGCTATTTGCATATCTGATGTTCTTCATTTTCTGATGCTGCAGTTCAGCTTCTAATATAGTGTTATGCTAGCCAGCAAGGATAGATATTTCCTTCCAACAGGAAGTGCTCAAAAAACAGGTGGGTGTGGCACTTCCCTAAAATGTTTAATGTACAAGTTAGTATTCCATCCAGGTCCTTGTAGATCTTTCCCAACCTTAATCATTCTGTGATTTGATGATTTATAAGAGTTTTGAAGACATGAAAGAAGGGTGAGGAACTTCTATTCAGTATCTATATATTTTTATACTACCCATGGTAATGTAAGGATATTAATATTTGGTAACAGTAAGTATTAGGTTAAGTGTTAAGAAGGTTAGCATTAAGTGGGGAGAAATAAAAATTAAGAGAAAATTGAATCTTACCATATGCAATTGCATATCTCTGTCTCTGTTCTAGCTGCATTTTTCCAGTATATTCTCATTTTCAGTACCAACTCAGAACAGTGCATTCTGGAGTATTGCTGTCCATTATCATATGGGATGGTTTCCTTGGGAATAATAATTATTCATAAGCTGCTAGCCAAGTATGGAAAAGCAAACAAAAAAGAATGAAAATGTTTACTTGAAACTCTTTTTAATTGAAAATCCAGTTTTTGTCTGAATATGATTCTATTATGGGCTTTCTCCACAGTCTAGACATTCTCTGTCAAAGAATATCTACGAATTAAGAAGTTTGGAGATTTTTGTTCTATAGAATTGAGCTGAAACATATCAATTAATCAAAGTCTTATGATCAGACTGGCAGACAGAAAAGGACTGGAGCAGCAGATGGGCAATGTGATTCCATAAAATCTGTTTCCTTGGAAAACAATGTAAAATCATGGCAGTGCCTGAATAATGTCTGAGTTTAGGAACCTTAACATCCAGGATGCTGGTTGTTATGCAGCTGGCTTGGGGGTGTTGTAAGAGTCCGTCTGAAGCCCCTCATTTTCCATTCTGCCTTCCGATTGCCACGAGAAAGAATCCCTTCCTCCACTGCAGTTCCGGCTTAGAACAGGACACAGTGCAGGTGGAACCACTGAACCGTCATGCTGGCTGTTCCGAACAAGGGCTGGCAAGAACTTGGCAAGGAGTTGGCAAGGACTTGGCAAAGACCTGACATGGACCCAGCACGGGACAGCCTGATGCGCGGCCTGCTTCTAATCTCCGTTCTTAAGCCAAATGAACTTTTGGGGTGACTCCTATGGTCCTTCATTGAAGACCCCTCATCTGCCTCGTTACCACTGTGACAAACAAAGAATGAGAACCCTCCTCCCAAGGACTGAGACTGAGACCCCTGCTATAGGGAGGAGGGGAAATTTGTGGTCTGACCACTAATGACATGACCTGTTTCCCTTCAGTAATTTTAATGGACTTATTCTTCATTGTATTCGTCTTGCTTCGGTGGTTTCTGTGGACTCACCTGTTCCCTCGGGGCGATTACAATGGACTTTCATTGTTACACTTGTTCCCCCCCTCTTTCCTCTGCAGACTATAATTGGACCCCCGAGTCGACCAGAACTTCGAAGACTCCCCCGACACGACAGACGGATCCCCATCGTCCGGACCACTGAGGATCTCTCCTGTGTTGGTAGCTATTCCCATATCCTTCCTCTTCTCTCTCTCTATTCTTCTATCTCCTTTCTGATCCCCACTATCGCATTTACTGTTTTGGCCCCTAATAAAGGTGCATTTGTTGTGATTAACTGATAGTCCCTTGTTGTTTGCCTTTGTTGCACTTTTGGGATCAGTGAAAAGAACCATCACGACACCCCGCAATAAGCGGATTGTGACAGGTGTCTAGCTCTGTAAATGCTCCATATCAGGCTCCAGTCTCCTCGAAGTTGATTATTGTGACATTTTGATTTTTTTTAATTGATACTTAATCTAATGTAGCTCACAATTCCTTCAGTAATATTTAGACTCTCAGAGTCTTCAAATAAAAGAAATTTTAGCTTAGATTTCGATTTCTTAAAATTAGAAATTAAAGGCTTATATGCTTTATTTTTTAGTGTTCATTGAAAGGTTATCTCCCCCCTTGGGGAGATTCCCCCCTTGGCCTGGGAAAAATATAAGTATTCTTTTCCAGCAATGTACAAGACCCTTGAAACTAAAAAAAAACCCCTTTTTTTGTTTGTTGGGTTAGTTTGGTTTAGTTTTATTATCAATCAAATAGATTTTTAACTGTCTGATTCACTAAATTTAACAAAAATAAATGTTGAATAATATATTTTGAAAATTTTCTTGACCACACCTGTGCTGGCAAATTGAACTGAGCAAAGAAATTAATTAAAACACTGAAAAAAAATCATGTAGACACTGCATCTTGATCACCTGCGTAGTTAATTAGCCAGAATATTCTTTGTGTTGCTATGGTCTTTGCCAACAAATAGTTTTCCGAATCTCATTTCAAAATAGAGCAAGTAACAGCAGAGTTTGGGGATCTTTTCAGATAATTATTTAATTTGTCTGGGATCCTAGACTGAGGATGAATTTAATACTAGATGCCATTACAGTTTCATATTCTGTAGTGCTGCATACACAGACCATTCTATTCTCGCTGGCCAGAGTTCCAGAGGAGCAGTCTTGCACAGGTTTCATAAAGAATATACAAAGCACAGAGGAGACAAAGTGGATCAGTAACACCTGGAGCTTAAGGAAAACCAGAATTTGGAGCAGAAAGGGCATTATGAAATATGTAAGGAAATAAAAAGGAAGCCAGAAAGCCAAAAGAGATCAGTAAGAAGGAAGTAGGAGGGAATGAGAGCACCAGAATTAGTGGCATAGGAAAAAACCCCTAAGAGACCTGGCAGGAAGCTTGAACTTTATTTGAAAGGTTGCATTTACCTTTTGTCTCATTGAACATTATTTTTATTTCACACTTATGATGTTGCTTAATTAAAGGAAACATAATTAAATCAAAAGAACAAAAATGGAAAGAAAACAATTGAAGACTTGAGATTTTAAAATAACAGATCCTTTCTTCCAAGCCTAATTTATCCATTTATGAACAATTCTTGCTCCACTAGTAGCATGGGGTTACTTAACGTAGTAGTAATGTCCTGTTAATGAAAATGGTCAACACCCTCAGCTAAAACCTACCCACTCTCTCAAATGCACATATCTAAAATTTTATTTTTCAGGCTCAGATGTGCCTTTTAAAAGGTCATTAGTGCACAGGGAGAACAGAGGTCTGAACTGAGTGTGGAGAATACAGCCAATTAGTACAATTACAGACACCTTAGGCTTCAAGATATTTTGTGTGATATCAAACCTTTATTGAGAAAATAAGGAGAAATAAGGCACAGGCAATATTTGACTGAACATCATGAAAAATTAACAAGATTTACCAGCTCAGAAAACAGCACCTTTATGGAGATGGAAGGAATCCCACTGTTAAGAATGTCTTAACCTAGAGAGGGACATCCGTTTAGTGCACATTTCAAAAATATAATATAATATAATAATAATATAATAATTATATATAATAATATAATAAAAATGTAACACAATTTCAAAAATGTAATAAATATATATTTATATAAATAGTTGCAATATTTCTGCTTATCCCTTTACTTTGCATAAGGCTTTTCAGGTTAAATTCAAAGACCTGCTTCAAAACCTGACTGCACTTATGACATTGGAACTTCCTGTGAGGCCCTGGGTATTCCTATGACAACAAACAAATTTTAAAACAAAGCAGTATATTATTTGATGCAACTACTTACCCAATACAGTACTATTTTGTGCACTAGGAATAGTGTAAGATGGCATTATAAGCAGCAACAGATAGGAACAGCACCTTTGTTACTGTTACATATTGTGCTCCAAAGGAAATATTCTGTAGTCTGTACCCAAGTCAGCTCTTTTCTATTCCTCATTTCTCTGTGGAATTAATAATTTTACCCATGTCTCTGTATTTCAGCCAAAATCTGTAACATGGAAGAGGAAAACAAAGTCTGTGGAAATATAGATAGACAGGAAAAACTGTATTTTGAAAGGATCTGGTGATTTCTTTTTGAACAGTAAAGTTCCCATTGATTTCAGAATGGACAAAAATATGTTTCTTTGTGTCATTCTCTGTCTCTTCTCTCTCTTCATTCATATGCATGAGCAGTACCTTAAGTCATCCATATTCACATTTTTATTGAGTACTTTGTATCACAGACAGCATGTCTGCATCTACAATCCTATTGCACTGGTCCTACTGTGAAGACATTTTCTCCCTTTCAAAATATAATAAAAATCACTGCCAGTTTATGCTCAATCACAAATTATGCAAGCGTGTCATGGTGTGACTGGAAATAATCCTCGTGGATTCACTGAACAAATTGCTGTAATTTTGTACCATTCTAAGTTCACCTTCTCTCAGGCCTCACAGAATTTATTTATCCCAAGTCGTGTCACCCCCTAAACAGCTAGAACTAAAAAAACAAGTCTTTTCTTTCTCTCATCTATCAGTGCTGCTACTACATCTATCTACTAACATGTGGTACTGTGTTAACAGGAGCAGCAGCACAGTTTTGGTGGCAGAAGTTACAGCAGAATCAGGAAAAATATTTTCCAAGTTTCTGAGTCCAACCTGCTCAAAGGAGCTCCAACAGACTTAACACAAGCAGCTCAAAATGATCTGTGTTCTGCTTGGGTGGGTGAGAAAGTTAATTATGAATCCTCAGTAAGTTTAATTTGATAGGCCTAGATCTTGCTGAACAATCTTCTGATCAGTTCAGTTTTAGTCCTAATATTGGCTTTCCACCTGTTCTGTGAGCAGCATTCAACTATTTTGGTGTCATTGACTACCCTGGTGGCAGATGTGTATCAAGAAATAGTGGTTTAATGGAGGAGTAGTTCCCCCCCCGCCTTCAGCTGGAGGTGAGAACTGTGATCTGCCGAAGCAAAGTAAGGTTTGTAATATGCAATCATAAAAAGTATTGATCCCCAACAGTCATTTCAAAAAAAATGAGCATCAGATCTGGACAGATCACATGCTGAATTGTTGTTAGCCGATGGTCTCTGATGACATGTCCATGCCTCTGTCAAAAGGAACAACTGCTGCTCTTCTGGAAATATGTCATTTATCTATCTATCTGTCTTCACTCTTCAATGTTACTAATGCAGTTTCTTCTAGTTTTATGGTTTCTTTTAAAACTCACATCAAACTTGGAAATGCACTGTCTGTACAGCTATCACTGTCTTAGGTGGGTTATTTATATCAGAGACTTACACAGTTATTTCTCCATTAGTTTTTTTTTTTTTTTCTGTCCATCACTGAAACAGCTGAGGACTTCTAAATTGGAAAAAAAGCAGTGGTTTTAGAATGTGTTCCAGGGTGGCACATGGGCTTCATCAGATGTTCTGAACCATTATTGAAAGAGATGTATTACCAGCTCTGCATTGACAGAGTAAATTTTTTGTTTAGTAGCTGGTACAGGGCTTTGTTTTGGATTGAGTATAACACAGTGATGTTTTGGTTGTTTCTGAGTACTGTTTACTTTAAATCAAGGACTTTCCAGTATCTCAAACTCAGCCATTCAGGAGGTGCAAAAAAAGGGGGCAGGGAGCATAACCAGAACAGGTGACCTGAACTGGAAAAAGGGATATTTCATAGCACAGAACATCATGCCCAGTATACAAACTGGGGGGAGTTGACTGGGAGCCACTGATCACTGCTCAGGGATGGGATGGGCAGTGGGCAGTGAGCACTGGGCAATGGTACTGTGCATCACTTGTTACTCTTTTTGGTTTTGGTACTGTCTCTGCCCTAATCCTTTCTATTATTTTTATTATTGTTGTTGTTATTATTACTACTACTACTACGACTACTGCTACTATTACCACTATTACATTTTGTTTTAATTATTAAATGGTTCTGGCTTGAGAAATCCAATAATTTTAAACCCACAGATTTTAAAAGGTTAACTTTTCTTTCCGATTCTACTTCCTACTGGAAGGTGTGGAGGTGAGGGGGTGAGAAGGTGGCTGTGCAGCACTGAGTTACCAGCCAGGGCTAACCCATGACATCAATTTCAGACATCTTTACAGGGTCCCTGGGAGAGCAGGAGCAATGTTGTACATTGTAGAATATCACTGTTGTTGTGTCCCTGAAGACCAGAAAGAAGAGGAAAATTGGAAGAAAGTACTCTGAATAGAAGAGACATAGTCACTGAAGAGCTGTGAGTATTAAATATGCTTTCCATGTTTCTCAGCATGTCCAGGCATATTTTCTAGTCCTTGTAAGCTAGGCTGCCCATATGTTCACAAACAATCATTTTAAAATACAAGTTTACTTACCAGACACGACTCCCCAGTCTCTCTGAGCTCTCTCACTGTTTGATTCATTTAAAATGACATTTAATTAAATGAACAAGGACAGGTTTTGTTTCTCCATGGGAGTGGGGGTATATGCAATATTGTGATGAGCTGTTGAAAGAAAAAAAGAAACAGGAGTGGTCAGAAGATAATTACTTTTTATGCCTTTTCAGACATGAGTTCCTCTTCCGGACAACAATGTTGAAGTAATGTTATTAAAAGACATTTGTCTTAGCCATGACTTTGCTTCTAGTACTGAAAGTTGCAGGGGTAACTTCAACCCTTGTAAACTTTACGCTAACAAAACAGATATTTTTTTCAATATTTTTCACTTTTAAGGCACCACTTGCAGGTCATCCAGTCTAACCCACAGCTCAACTTTTGAGACAGCTAGAGCAGTCTTTGCTCAGGGCCATGCCATGGTGGGTTTCAATATCTACAGTTTTGGAGATTCCATAGCATCCCTGGAAAACCTGTTTGACCACACACAGAGTAAAAAGTATTTTCCTATTTTTAGACACAATATCTTGTATGTCATTCTGTGCTTATTATCTCTTGTACACTTATGGGTTGTCACTGAGAAATATGTGGCTCCATTTTCTTTACTCCTCTCATTAAATATTTTCACATGTTGAGAAGATCTTCTTGAGTCTTTTCTTCTTCAGCCTCAAAAATCCTAGCAAAAGACTATTTATGGAAGGAAAATCTATTTAGGGTGACACAATTTATTTTATATTCAGCTTTCATGAAAATCTTAATTAACAGTAAATTATCAACTAACAATTAATAATAAAAACTTCTCTGCATGTTTTTAGCGTACATCTGAATATAAACTTCTTCACTACTTTTGAATAGATTCAGAAAAGCACACACACAATATATTTTAATCTGTGTTATTTCTAGCAAGACATCAGGAAAAAAAAAAAATCAGTAGGTGAAGCTGGAGATTCCTTTTCATTTACTCTTCTCTTGATGTTTCTGGGTTTAGTCCAGCAACTACAGAATATTTTAAACACTAACAAGAGTGCATGAAGCACATTTTCATTAACAATTGCTTCCATGCACTTGAACACTTGAACTATGTGAAGAAAAAAAATCACACATCAGTCTAAAATTTAAGAATTTGGCATCTCTGATCAGCAGAGAAGAGTATTTAGATCTGTTTATTGAAATTCCTTAAAAAATAACCTAAGAGAAAGAAGCACCAAGGACTTTCTTTTTGCAATTAAAAACATAGTGGCGACTATCAATTTAAATTAAACTCTATTCCCAGCTACATCTGTAAAAATCAAACCTTATTGTAATAGTGTCATAGGGGTGAAAACAGAAGAGTTTCGTTTCTAATTAAATGAGGAGCTGCCAAAGAGGTTGGGGATAACTGCAATATTCAGTTCAAGTCCAGCAGGAGCTATGGACTTGCATTGCATTATTTATTTACATTGTATGTGGTATCTCCTTGAATTGTGCCTGTCATGGTTTGATGCTGGCACAATGCCAGCGCCCCCGTGAAAACATACCTTCCCCAAATAAATGCTGTGAGATGCGATCAGGAACAGAGCAGAGCAGGCCCAAGCTTAGAAATAAAGGAGAAAGAACTTTATTAGGCTATTACTATGATAAAAAACACACACTATTTGGAATGAAAACCCTCCAAAACACTCCTCCTCCCCCACCCAATTTCCAACAAACCACAGTGAGACAAAACCCTGGATTCCTGATCACATTGCCACCCTTCATATAATCAATACTCAGTCCATCAAGGGAGAGAGGAGTCTCTCTTGCACCATAGACCGCCAGAAAACACAGTTGCCACCTCCTGTGTTTCCATGTCACACATGGCACTGCCCAGAGAAAATCTGCCAGTGTGACACTCTCCTTTCCATGTCACAGTGCTCTCACCACCATGTATGGACAGACTGCTCATAGGGCTCCTTTAAGGATGCTTTGCCAAGGACCAAAAGAAACAGCAGTTCAGTTTCTCATTTTGGGACCACAGTCCCCCCCATTTTTCTCCCCTGGGGCCAAGGGTCTCGAGAACAGAGATCTCCTTCTTCCTGAAGACAGAGGGCACCACCACACCCTCCTCAGCTTTTCTATGTTGACTCCATTTCTGTGCTGGTAGTTGCCGAAGCAGGTCTCTTGGCTCACCATTGCATCCCCCTAAAATGCAGTCTCTGTTGCAGGAGAAATTGGTTCAGTCTATGGATAATAAGAAAAGTCCAGCCAAAAGCCACTCCATCATCTCCTCCCACCTAGAATTTCTTCTTCTAACATTGCAGGTCCTAAACTGTCTCTCTTCTCTTTTGAATCAAAGAAGAGTAATATTTCACAAAGCTTTCATTTCCCAGGAAGGGGTTAAAAGTCTCGGACTCCCCAGACAGCTGAAATCTTGACTGCCCAGAACTCCAACTCCCACAGCTGGGCACCTTCCCCCCCCTTCTCCTTCTCCTCTGCCAGCAAATTTCCAGGCTCCGTCAGGCTCTCTGTCTCTTTCCTTCTGGGGGGGTGGGGGGAACAAAGGCATCTCAGATTTTCTCCACCCTTCCGTCTGCAGGGGTCAGCGTGGTTCCAGTCCCTTCACCCCCTGGCCTACCTCTCCTAGGCTGCATGGCTTCCCCTCCACAATCCAGCCCGTGACTCGGCAGGGGAGAGTCTGAATCCTTCACTGACCAGAACCATAGAGGCAATTCCCCTGGGAGTTCTTACTTTTAACTCCCTGTGTTCTCAGAGGCATGTCCATGCCTTCAGTGGTCACTCCAAGTGCCAATATCCAAACCTGACCATTGATTGGTTTGACCCCAACTTCCTGAGAAAATTCACTTCTGTGTCAAACCATTACAGTGCCATCAAATGGGACCTTTCTTTTGGTCTCCTACAATACTGGCTGAGCCAAATGAACCCATTTCTGAAGCTCCAGATAAGAAGGAAAAGGAAGAAGAACAAGGAGTAATGTAAAATTTGAGTCAAGCTTGCATGATTTACAGCTGCAGATCAAGAGACCAAGACTTCAAAAATGCCCACATCCTGCCTGTATAGACCATTCACCTTTAGTCCTGAATTTGTAGTATTTTGTGTCATCATTTACAATCAGCTATGCATATGTGTACTAAAGAAAAAGCTAATTAGCTGCCTGCAACATCACACCCCCCAGTTATTCTTCAGTATTTTTAACAAATAGAGAGATACTCTTTATGTTTACATTTAAGTCTTGGATTTTAAAGAAAGGAAGAATTTGGGGATGCAATTTAAGAGAAAAATCTATGGAAATGAAACAATAAAGCAATGCATATTGCGAGAAGAAAATTATCATTGCATTCCCTTTTGAGTGTGCATGGAGATCACCATGCTGAGGCTTTGTCAGTGAGTGGTGCAAAACCAGCCAGGGAGTGGCAGAATTGGAGTGTGATGCTAGCGTGCCTTTTTTTTTCACAAAGAAAAATTGAAAATTAAACAGTGATGCCCCACAGTCAGTTTAGCTTATGATTTTATGGGAGTATTTAGGCTTGACACAAAAACCACTCAGATTTGGTTGGTCTGAATTGGTTTTCAAATTAAATGCAGTTGTCACTAATACTTAGGTCTTGTGACTATTTGATCTGGTTGGGGAACTCACTGTGTTCAAAATTTAATGATTCTCTTTGTGGCTGTTGAGCATGAGACTGAATAAAAACTGTAAAATTACAAAGTGACACTTGCTCAGATGAGTTAGAAATGGCAACCTTCTCATTAGGCCAGTGATGGCCACACCAGGACATATTGTTCTACCCTTAATTCTTTTATATCTGGCAATTATGTGAATAACGTAATTTCCTCTTAATCATGTATGAAATGCTCAGAAGCTTTACTCTAAACTCATTTTCTTTTCAACATTTCAGTTCTTTCCTCGATTCTTATTTTTTATTCTTCTGTTTTCTGTTTAAAACAAAAACATGCTACATACTCTGTGTATATTAAACCCATATATTTACATAAAATAATTACTCTCCATTCAATGAAAAATTACTTTATCCATGACAATTTTTTGCCTATCAAAAATCAAATGGATAAGCACTATGAATTAAATAACTTTAACTGATAGAGCTACTAGAAGTCTTCTCCCACATACAGTTAAGAAGTGGAGAAACTAGAAAAAATGGCATTATATATTTAATAAGAAAAACAAAAGTGAACATTGTCAATTTTGAGATGACATTTTTGCCCAGTGATCATACAGTTAATTCTGTTTAGCTCAAGGCAATCTTAATCAGCTCCAAAAAAAACCCCACTCACCATTACATTTACATAAATCCAGAGACAAAAATTGAGTAAAAACCCTGATAAAAGAGGATTTAAACTGGGTTGATAATCTTCTAAAAGACTTAATGTGCATAACGTTGGATGCACCTTTGCATTTGTCTGCTGTACAAATCTGGATGTAAACACAGGCTTATGCTTTGCTTCTTTACAAAATGCAACTCATGCACATCCTCCCTAGGAGGGTGGTGAAGCATTGAAACAGTCATGGATGTCCCACCCCTGGAAGTGTTCAAGGCCAGGTTGGATGGGGCTTGGAGAAACCTAGTCTAGTAGAAGGTGTCTGTCCCTGCCCATGGCAGGGGGTTGGAACTGCATGGTCTTTTGTTTCCCTTCCAACCCAAACCATTCTATGATTCTGTGGGTCTATGAATATTATTCATAAATTATTTCTAATAGATTTAATTAATAGAAATATTTAACCTCCTACCTTTTTCTTGTAGAATCACATGCTTTCTAAAGACCTACACTTTCCTCACTACTGCCTGTTTTATGAAACAAATCCATTTTCTAGTTCTTTTCTTGACTTTAAAATTACTTAGACTGATTAACTATATGCAAAATATGAAAACATCTCCATGGAGATATAAAAAAAGCCTGATGGAGTGGGTACACCAGAGGCCAATAAAAATTTTAGTTGATTGATGAAAGATAATACATGTAAGAAGTCTTTAACCCTGAGACACACAGTGTGATTCTCAAAGAACAAAAATGATCATGTTTATCTGCTGGAGAAAAACTAGCACTGCCAGTTGATTAGCTTATGAAAAGCCATCTTTTTTATCGGCAGTTGAGATCAATTAAGGAAGAAGAAAGTTGAGGTGTTGAAATTATGAACAGAAAATGGCACCAATGATTGATGGAAAAGCATTCCACTGTGTGGATAAAGAAGGCCTGCAGTAACAATCATCAGAAGATAGGCATCATCATATAGGGTCTGTCAGGTAAAAAAAAATTGAGAAGATTCCAGAGAGATACCTCCAGAGAGGATTGCTAAAATGGTTTGGTTCCTGACAAAGACTTCAGTGATGAGAAATCAACATTAAGAAGAAATACATCCACATTTCCATTTGTAATGCTGACAGAGACAATGACATGCAGATATTTTGCATTCCCTATTGCAAATCCAGTTTGGTTGTAACACCTTTATTTCAATGAAAGAAAGCTGTTACAGACTGGCACTGAATTACTGACATCCTCCCAGCTGCCAGCTGTCCTGCTAAGGCAGAACTGTGCCTTGTCTGTTGCTAGAAATGATTGCTCTAAATTAATTTTCTCCAGTTTTTCTAATCAGCGCATACAACACTTGCGAATTTACTATGAATGTTTCCAACGCTAATCTGTCATGCAATAAACAGATTTTCTTCTCTCTGCTACCTATGTAACCTAGGATTAACTTTCTCCATAATGGCACACAAGGAGAAAAATATCTTTTGTGTTGGGTTTGTGTGGCAAGAGTTTGGTAGCAGGGGGCTGCAGGGTGGCTTCTCTGAGAAGCTTCCAGAAGCTTCCATCATGTCTGACAGCCAATGCCAGCTGCTTCCAGGATGGACCTGCTGCTGGCCAAGGCTGAGCTCATTAGGGATTGCAGTAGTGTCTCTGGGAGAGAATATTTAAGTAGAGTGGGGAGGGGTACTGTTGTGGGGGAGCTGAAGAGAGGACTGAGAATATATGAGTGAAACAGCTCTGCAGACACCAAGACCAATGGAGAAGAGGGGCAGGAGGTGCTCCAGCACCAGGACTGAGATTCTCCTGCAGCCTGTGGTGTAGCCCATGGTGAGGTAGCTCTGTCTCTGCGGCCCATGGAGGATCATCGTCAGAGCAGGTGGATGCTGAAACCCTTTGGAAGCCCAGCCTGGAGCAGGTTTTCTGTTAGGACCTGTGACCCCATGGGAGACTCATGCTGGAGCTGTTGGTTCCTGAAGGACTGCACCAAGTGGGAGGGACTCATACTGAAGCAGCCTGTGAAGACCTGCAATCCATGGGAAGGACTCATTTTGGGGAAGTTCATGGAGGACTGTCTCCCATGGGAGGGACCCCAGACTGAAGCAGGAGAAGAGTGTGAGGTGTCCTCACCCTGGGCAGGAAGAAACAGCAGAAACAACTTGTAATGAAATGACTGCAGTCATCATTCCCCATCTCCCTCTGCCACTGTGGGTAAAGAAGTAGAGAAATTGGGACTAAAGTTAAGACATATTGGGGGAAAAGTGAGGCTGCTTCTGAATCAGATGTGTGTCCTTGTGATGAAAACCACAGAGAAGTTGGAATTACTAAATGTCTTCTTTGCCTCAAACTTTAGTATTTAGGCTGGCCTTCAGAAATCTTGAACCTTCAAAGTAAGAGAGGAAGGTTGGAGAAAGGGAAACTTCCCCTTGGTCATAGAGCATTGTGTTAGAAGCTGGCTAGGCAGATGTAACAGCCATAAATCCACAGGAACTGATGGGACACACCCACAGTGACTGAGGGACCTGTTGAGGGTGGAACAAGTGCTCAGGGAGGTCATGGAGTCTCCCTCTCCAGAGACATTCAAACCCCACCTGGACACATCCCTTTATAAACTGCTCTAAGTCATCCTGCCTTGGCAGAGGGGTTTGACTTGATGACCTCCAGAGGTCCCTTCCAGCCCTAAAAATTCTGTGATTCTGTGAACCAAGGCAAAGCAGATGACAGGACACTGGCAGTGCAATCTCCTATTTCAAATACATTTTTTACACTGTTAGAAAAATGAAGTTTGTTCTTTAAAATCTCCTTCAACAAATGTTGCCATCTGAATACTCTTGTCTCTAAAGTCAGACCATAACTACTGGTCTCTTCCACTAAAAATGAGTAGAAGTCTTATTGGGAACTGTTCCCACTACCACTGAAATCAGTGGAAGCAGCAATCTGTACTGAGCCCACTGCTTTGGAGAAATTTGTTACAAAAAAGTTTTTTTTTTTCTCATTAAGCATCTGCTGTACTGCAAGTGTCTTTATAGATATAAATTTCACATAAAATGGTCAGTTTAGAATTGACCATGATTAATTTTGGGAAGAATGTGGCCATGGCATAAGAGACCCTGAATGTTTTTCCCTCAATCCTGATTTTGCAATGTATGACAAAAGACTTCAGCCTTTACACTCCTGACTTACTTCATATTAAGTAAGAGAATCAGGTCCTTCATAGCTGAACAGAACAGATATATGGCTTTAAATGACTGAAAATTATATTTCTTCACTGTAGATTAACATCCTCCTACTGCTTGGTAAATGCACATACTCATTTTCTTGATTGACTATACATTCAAACAGCCTTCTTTTTTAGAAATAGATATCCTTAGATGAGATAGTCTCAGCATTCAGTAGTGTGTTAATGCCAAGTCTTCTGCTGTACAACATGCTTTGAGATTTTCATCAACAAAATACTGTGCAGCAAGCGAACAACAACTGGGAAAAAAAAAAAAAGGAACCCAGAAACACATCAATGTTGTTTTCCACAGGCAGAAGCTAGGTAATATCAACCAAGAAATCACTATTTGCAAATGAAGCAAATTTACATCCTTTGACTGGTCTTGTATTTCCACCTTGGGGAAAAAGGAAAAAAAGAAAAAAAAAAAAAGGAAGGAAATAAAATTTATTTGGCATCTCTTGTTTTACAATTCACATTTCAATAGCAAACAGGTTACATTAACACAAGCATCCAGTGAGAGAAGCAGGAATGTTCTCTAAATCTTATCATATATCTCCAGCATTCCTGCATCTGAATTTCACAGGTTTATAGTTTTTCTCATAGAAACCATGAATCTCTCCAGGCAAGACACATCCAACAGAGCTTCTGGTTCAAAGACTTTTCAAGGTCACTCTATTCAACACAGTAGAAGGTCAGGGTAATGGTGATTTAGTCTCTTCCATAACTACCATCAGAGTCCACTGGGGAGTCAAGACATCTCATAAAGTCTAATGGTGTTTTGGCATCTGTTCCAGAGAGCTTCCCTGTCTCCTCTTTCCTTCCCCTTTTCCCTTCCTAGGAGAAATGCAGCAGCTACATGACAGAAAGCTGGAAATGTAAGCATTAAGCAGCTAACCTGTGGTTCCTTTTACTATTTTTTAAAAAATCCTTTCTGCTTCCAGGGTTCACATGGCTCTGTCAGAATTTCAGTTTGAATGGAGTAAGAGCTAATTCAGTTGATTCCCTGGAGGCTATCTAGAATGTGATTCCTGTGGAGCTATTCATAGATTAGCTGGTGTCCTTTACAGAACCTCTAAATCCTGCATAGGTTGGTGCCACTTATTCCTGGATTAAATCTACACCTTCCACAGCTAATACTGATGTGTCTCAATATAGCTCTCATTCATTTAGGCACTTTGGTAACCACTGAGCGAATTATCAAGGGGTTAGAAACAAAACAGCTCTCAGAAGAGCTCTGATTTACCCTTCAAAAGTTTGCACAATTCTTCTGCATTTATTTTGAGAGAACATGCAGTTCTTATACACAGCAAAGCTCTGTGGGTATCCTGGGTATTTTTGCACTGTATGAAGCAAAGGTAAAAGCAGACATAAAGTCACACATACCAGCTTTGTTTAAGGAGACCTCAGCTATTAACATAAAATGTGACATATGTTCAGCCTCTAATCTTCTGCTCCCTGATGAGAGTGTCACCACCAGGTACAGTAAGGACAAAGAACGGTGTGGGAATTCAAAATGAAAAGATAGGGAAAAGTGCTTTATCATAAAAGACTGAGTGCACAAATGGCCCTTCAGTGTTCTGTGTGAACCCAGAGCTCTACTTGCAGGTTTTCAGATGGGGAAGAAATTTCTTTCTGGAAATGTTATTGATGCTGTCTGCATTTACAGTTTGACCCAGCCTCCATGTTACTGAGATGTTTACACTGCCAGTTCACAGGGCCAGGTTATAAGATATTTAGGAACATTGATTTAGATTCTCTTAGCAGGAAAAACACTTTTGAGAAACAAGAGGAGTATCTACCTCTCTGTTTTCCAGAAAGTCTTTAGGGTAATTAAAAATTCTATCATCATACTGCAAAATAATTAAAAAGGGACTGAATTAAAGCCCCACAAAACCTCTTTTCAGTTGTTTGCCATAGTTCAAGAGCTCAGTTTTTACACCTTTTTACACCTTCTTCTGCTGCAGAGGTGTAGCTTATACAGGAAAACAATGAAGATCCAAACATCTCTTAAATAGAATAAATATCCACAATGGAACAATATTTTGTCCTTTAGACCAGTACCATGCCTCTCTATGAGTTTGTGCACCAAAGAAAAATTGGTCACTTCATGAATTTAAACAGAATCAGGTTTAAAGAAGTTTTTATCTATTAATAATATTTAATGAACTCACTAACAGCGAACCAGGCATTCGGGATCAATAACAGCAATGTAACAAATGAATCAGAATATTAGAAACTTATAAGATATTCATAAAACTGTACATACCTAAACACCTTTCAATATGCCAGTACACACAGTGAGCTGTGCACACACCTGTTTTAAGCCAGTGTGGGCTACAGGCATGTCCTCTATTCTGAAAGGGCAGGTCCCCCATTTAGACCCATCTCTTTTTTGAGATATAAGTTCTTCAGTTTTATTTATTTATTTTTTGAGATATAAGTTCTTAGTTTTATTTATTTATTTAAAGCTATTGTTTCTTTTGCACAAACCAGTGAGAAAGTGTACCTCATGTTCACGTACATGTCCCTCTCAGCCTCCTGGATGCCTTAGGGCTTCTCAAGGGGCTCCAAAGTCAGCAACCACATAGATTTTCTGGGGTCAGAGTCTTCTGGAAAGAGAAAAGCACCTGGCCTGCTGCATGCATGTGTTGATGGTCAGATGTGAGCAAGGAGGGTATCATTACAGCCAGTGTGAATCTAACCAGTGAGGCTTGGTGCTGAATATAGTTGATTTGAGCTCAGATGTCCAGGAATGGTGCAGATGCCCCATTAAATTATTTAAAGCGATGCACCTAATCCCATTTCAGACACATTACAGAGCTCCTCTTCACATTCAATTGCTGCTCCAAAGACACAGGAGTTGAAACAAACTTCAAGAGATTTGGAGATTTTAGAGGAGCTAAGATTTTAGTTAGAGATAAGCCTTACTAGAGTTAATTAAAATAAAGGGATTTTGTAAGTAGGCCTTGATGAAGTTAAGAGTTAGTAGTTAACTAATAATTGATTGCTTGTCAACACAATGTTTAGTTAGCTGGGTTTATAATGAATATGAAGAATATAGAAACTGACAAATAGCTTTTAGGAACATAAGACAATTGTGGGCCTCCTCTGTTCTGAAACCAATTGAAGACAAGGAATGGGAGTTCTACCAAGGTTCATTTGTCATATTTGCATTGAAAAGGTAGAAAGGTCAAAATGAGGAAGACTTCATTTACTTCCTCATTTTGGGACCCCTCCTCATGAAAGGGACCACCGACCCATTTCAAGGAACAAACTACGCATGCTTAATAGCTTTTGAAATGATTAGCATGCGAAGCGAGGAATGGGATGTACCAAAATGATGAATATGTATTTGTATTTTGGATATTCAATTCTTGTGTGGATAAAAGAACTCTGTAATCATTTGAAAGGCGCAGTGTGTATTTGGGAGCTATCCCGCACGCTGTCCGGCGTCGCAATAAACATACACTTTCTAACTTTAAACTGTTAGAGAGTTTTTGTCCGTCACAGTTGGATATTGGTGCTAGATCAATATCCATATTTCTTTAATAAATCAGAGTCTCTGCTCCCTTATGGATATCCCATTTTATGATCATGGGTAACCTACAGGATTCAAAAGGCGCTATGTGTCTACATTTTGGCAGCTAAATCCAAACTCTTGCCTAATCAACTGAGCAGCTCTCAAAACTCCAGTTCTTAATAAGGAAAGATGGTTTAGCTGCTCAAATGAAGAAGTTTTCATCTTGGCCATTTGACATGCTCTAGGATATCCATCACTAGGATTTAGTTGTTGCTCCAAGAAGGACATGGATCTACTATGTAGATCCAAGTGTTGGGCATGCCTGAAATCCTAACATGGATGTCTTTGGAGAATGAGTAATGGCAGAAAACCTTGAGATGTGATCAGCTGAACTGAGCACCGATTGAGGGCAGTGGGAGCTTGGACCCCCAGAGCAGATGTAGATCGCAGGTGCAGGTGTGCAGCCTTGGGAGAGAGTGCCATTCTTTCAGCAAAATCTAATCTCCGCTCCCAACCTTTCCCTGACTCCTCTTCACCCATCTTTGTCATCTTGCATGAGGATAGATTCCCTTTTCTCAGCATTCCTGTAACTCCTGCCAAAAAGGGGTTACAACAGCAAATATGGCTTTGTTTACCTCCCTTGGTGGTTTAGATCTGTAGCAGCTTCCTTATGCACTGAAACTTTAATGTAGTTATGTGAAAAACATCAAATGCAAACAGAGGCAAAGAGAGATTTCAGGATAACATACCCAACTTTAAGTTAATTTTCACAGGCATTCAAGATTCTTTCACTATCTCCAGAATGCACCCTACAAAACATAAAGTACTTCTTTATTACAGTTGATGTAAGAGTTCTATTTTATTTTATTTTATGCTTTATTTTATTTTGCATTTCTTTTGTTTAGCTCTCAAAAACAGATGGGTCATTTCAGCTGAATCATAAATCAGATTATGGCTAACGATTAAAGTCAGGAAAGTCTCATGCTTTTGAAAACAGCATCTTATCAGAAAATATCTGAGGGTGTGCCATGTACAGAACTCATTAAATTGCTTGTAAAATTTAATGGTATCTTATATATAAAATATGAATATGTATCACTCAATAATGAAATACTAGACCAGAGGCATAGCTGGGTTGAATCTGCTGTATTATTCTTCTTGTGGCTTTTTGTTTGTTTGTTTGTTTGTTTGTTTACATTTACTCTATTATATCAAGAATATTTATTTCTTGAAAATTACATTTTAGAGTTGTAAGTATGCAATACATAACCTGTTTGTCATTAATTTCACAAGCCAGATCCAGCAGGTCTCTACAGAGAATGACAACAAAATTCAACATGTAGGATAAAATGCTGAAAACAACAGAAGACAGGCTGGATTTTTTTGTGTTGTTATTTTAAAGTACCAATGTTATAACTATAACTTGTGCTGACTTATGAGACTGGATTTTCATCTAAATCATGCATTTTTTGCCTGATGTTTTGAGGATTGTGGGAAAATTTAAATGAATATGTGTTTGGATGTAGAAAAGGCAGGTAACAATACTGTTTGTACACTTCTGTCACTTTTCAAACTGTTTAACATTTAAACAGACTGAAGCTTTGGTATCCATGTCCTCTACTGTTTGCCAAAGTATGAGCTTACAAGTGACACTGATCACTGCAACTGAGCCTTTTACAATTCAAATGAAACATAATTCTCCCTTCTATTTTAGAGCAGCAAGAATGAGAGAAAATTGAGTTTCTGGGAATGATCATTTCAGTGTCTGAGGAGCTCTAAGCCACCTGAACTTCATTTCTGAATGAAAAGTTGGGCAACATTTTGAAAAGGTTTTTGACCAAGTAATAAAAAGAAGAGCAATGAAGTGAGGATAACTCATAAAAAAGACTTAAGAAAGATCTCAAGAGGTTTAAGAAATAAAAAATAAAGTTGGGAAATAGAAAATAAAAGAAAAACTACCAGCATTCAAACAAGAGATTATAATATGTTGAAATGGCAAAACTCTTCATTTCAAACTGCCATAAGAATTCATGCATACAACATGAAAATATTCCAAGAGGTCAAAGAATAAAACAGAGGCAACAAAAGCATAAAATACCATGTGAGCAATAGAAAATCTCAGGTAACCACACTCAAAGATAAAGATCTGTCACTGACAGGCAGAAATCAAGAAAGAGATGGACGAATGCAATCAAGGTCTAGTTAACAAGAAAGTACACACCACTGAGCCTTGGTGGTGATGTATAAAACAGGGAGAGAGTGGAATCCTTTAAAGGACTGCAGGAGGCTCTTAAATATATATTTTTGGATGTGGAAACGAAGAAAAGTGAACTGGAGTAGTACAGGCTTCTAAATAGATAATTTCAAACAATATGCAGAAGTTTTTAATCTTATGAGAATTTTTTGTCCCTTGGAAAAATGTTTAATTTATAATTTTTAACTACATTTTTTAGAAAATCCCAAAGAAAAATATGCTTTCTGACAGAGTAATGAGAGCAGAACTCATATTTATTTAAAATTTAAATGATTTCCAGTTGTTCTGCTTTTTAACCTTGGTGTCTCCCATCCCTCCATTAGGAACAGTAAAGCTATTTCCCACATTTTGCATTTAACAAACTTGCTGAAGCAACATTGACTAAAGCTTATTTAAACACTTGTCCCTAGAAAGAAAACCTCATCACCAGTTGATTTGTCCTTTTTAGGAGTTTGTGATCCCAGGATCTGGACATGATTAACCTCATTAGTTCTTCAAAAATGAGCATTCAGATCTAAACCCAAATAGTGTGAGGAAAGCAGCATTTTTTTTAAAACAGCTCTCATTTGAAGGTTTCCAAATCTTTGCAGTGCTGAGCTACCTTGTTTCAAAAAATAATTCAAAAGCATCTCTCAAATTATGTCCCATATTTCAAGCCACAGGAGCTGTTCACATTTATTTCAACCGAAGCTCTGTGAAGGGATTGAGATCTTTCAGCCCTCTGCTTCCTGAGTGCAGGTGAGTGAACACACACAAAGTTAAAAGAGTTCAGGCCAGACCCTGAAATTTTTAATCCAATGGAACTCCCATGCCTCAGCGAGAACTTTGCTAAGGTTAGGGCTACTAGACTTGGCTCAGCTCCAGTGCCAGATCTGTGAACTTTGCTTAGCTTCAGGATAATTAGAGTTCAGAGGCACCAAGGTACTGCAGAGGCTTCACTGCTGATAACCTGAGGCCATATCTTGAAGATTTTCCTCCTTTCTTTCCCAGCACACAAGCAGGCAAACTTCCACTGACACCGGGAGCTGACTGCCTAAGCAAGCACATCAAGGAAGGAGTTAAAGATTTGTTGCACATGTTGTAGTGGGAGCTTTGCTGGATAGGATTTCACCTTTTGCTTCAGATGAGGAAAAATCTATCAAAAATGCTAGCCCCACAGTAAGCTTTATTACTGAAGTATTAATAAAATTAATTAAAACAGCTCTACACCTTTTCTTCCATGGATATATTGCACTCCTTTCTCTAAATCTTAACACTGTAGGTTAAATAAAATAGATAAGTAATGTATGGAAAAATGTTTCAATATTGTACTTTATGCACTTTAAAAATAATCCTATTCTCTGTCTTATGACTGTGAATGCACTGTGCATGTATGCAGTTCTAATAAAAAAGTGACTATATCTTACAGCTTTTTCAAATGTTGCCATTATAAAAACAATTACAATGATGAAATTATGTGTGATGATAGTGAAGTATTGCCCCAATACTAATTGCCCCAAAGGTTTAAAAATGCAGCTCAGAACTTAAACAAGTATTTATTGGAAAAAAAAAAAAAAAAAGTGACACTTACAAGCTTTAATTTCCTTTAAATGCTCCAATTTTCAACTTTGTGTTGTTTAAGAAATTATATACTGTGTTTTACTTAGAGTTATGCAGTATTAGATTATCTATTCTTGGAAACAGACAAATTAGATGAGGTTTCTTCTGCATTAATGTACACACAGGGATATCTCGTAGGAAACAGGCATCTTTTTTTTTTTTTTTCTTTCTGTTATTTCAATATTATTCATTGTGTTAGGCAAAAACTGTTGGCATTTTGGAGTTGTAGAAGTTCATATGTATTTGATACTTGCTAAAGAAAAGAATCATAGAATCTAAAGAATGTAATAGGCATCTGATAAACTTGGTGGCTTGCCCTGGACTTGCTCCAGCAGTTCCATGTCCTTCCTATGCTGGGAACCCGGGAGATGCAGGTGGGGTCTCATCAGAGCAGAGCAGAGGGGTAGAATCAGATGCCCACATGGCCTTTGATACAACCCAGGATACAATTTTGGGACAAAGCACTTTCATGTCATTCACTAATTGACAGTTAATATTGATAGCTAATCATGAGGTTAATAACTCCTCTTGAGCTGGAATCAGAGCAATGCTAACTTTAGTTTTGTTGTCCAAAGGGATAAATCCAAGGTTTGGTTGTTGCACACCAAATTTGCTCATGGTACTGTGACATCAGCATTTGCTCTGCAGGAAGATTGTCCAGATCACTTCCTGTGGTGTGTCTTTGGGGAACTGTCTAAGCTGGAACTCCACACTTGTGTTTCACTGTTTGTTTGTCTTTCCCATTGATGCCCATCTCTGAAACATGCTTTTAGACAATCAGAGATTGATCTCCCTTTGCATCCCTCATGTCAGGATCAGATTCTGACTTTTGTGTGACAAACTCCACATAAACAGTGTTGTACAGCACATCCCTTGGCTCTAACTCCAAGGAGAAGGTGAAGTGGGGCAGGAGATTCTGCCACTGATGTTCCTAAAACCCTGCTGGGGAAGGTGGCTCTGCCACCACCAGCTGCATAAACAGAGCTGTGTCAGAGTTAAATTGGTGCACAGAGAGGCAGGGCTCATTTGATGCCAGGAAGCCCTTACTGGCACATTTCTGCTGCTTTTGGGATCCCAGCACCCTTTCATAAGTCTAGACATACCAGTTTCCTAGGAGTTAACTCAATATCTATTTCTGCACAATCTCTATAAACCTGTCTTGAACCCTTATTAGCACAGACCATTAAAAAAAAAAATTCTCTTCCGGACTTCTATTGTTTAAAAGGCTAAAGCCTGGAATTTTTTAATCATTATATTATTCTAATATATTTTCCCACTACTGAGACAAGACACCTGAGTCTAAGTACACAGATACACAGAAATCCTTGCTCTTTTATTGAAGAAAGAGCTAATAATTTTTCTTTTAATATTAAATCTATTATTCATGTCAATATGACATGGATGTAAGACTGTCATTACAAGATCATTACAAGGAATTTCTTTATCTGAGACTATGCTAGGAGGGATGATAATTGTTTTTGCTAATAAAAGTAACTGCTATTACTTGGATTTTAAAATATAATTACATGGCAGGAATACTTTGCTGCCATTTACTTACACAACCCATGTAATAGCCATATAACTAAATTAGAAATGGATGAGGTGGATAGTGGAGATTATATCCAAATTTGCCCCTTTCTGATGGTATGCAGAAAGTTCTTGCAGAAGTGACTGAATAAAGAGTGCAGAGTTAGTGAGGAGAAATTGCTCTCAGCTCAGAGCAGACACAGATGAGCAGAAAATGAACAGAGCAGTTATGGCTGGCTCATACTGTCAGCAGTACAGGTGAAGGATCCCTGGTGTACTGCCAGGTTTATGCTACTGACCCCTGCAGAGACCCCTCTGTGCCTGCATATCTTTATGGCAGCTCATACACACACACACTGCTTCAAAACACCATCAGTGCTTCCCCAAACCTCTCTGGTGCCAGTTATTCCGTGATGTTAGGGTGCTCTGAGGGTCACATGCATTGATATTCCTCAGCAAAATAACAGATGAATTTCCTCCACTCAAATAAATAATTAAGAAAGTAGAGTGCAGTGTTTTATCTGTATCATAGAGAGTTTATCTGTGGAACATGGCAAATAATGATGTGATTTCTTATCTGACTAAAGGTGAATATGGAGTATATAAATAACAGACATAGAGAGAGCATTCTCTACCTGCATTACCATCCTGGGTACTGGGATATAACTAATTTTCTTTGTGGTAGCTGGCACAGAGCTGTGGTTTGCATTCAGTAGAAAAAATTAATTTTATGTAGGTCTGCCGTACAACATTTCTCATTTCTTGAATATGATATAGATACACCTATCTATGTGTGCCTCTGTGTGTACAGATCTTCCTGTGGAGAGAGAAAAAAGTACCTGAATGAGCTTGATGAGCTACAAGCGAGGAATTTTGAGAAGCTGTATAATCCTGTGGGGAATAGAGGAATGCAGGTTATTCCTTACAGTGTGGCTATGGGGTATCATGGGCTGTTTTCACCTGGGATTATTCTCAGTGCCTTTGTTAATGATCTGGAAGACAGAGCAGACCTTATAGCTGACACTATGGTGGGAAATGTTGCAAAATAAAATGTAAGGAGAGAGAAAAAACAGAAGGACCCTAAAAAGGTGATTAGAAGGAGAGGCAGGAAATGAGATTCAAGCAGGGAAACTGTATTTGTGGGAAAGAAACAGCTCAGAACTCAGTTGAAGCTGGGGAGTAATTTAAAGTCTGATTAAAAGCCTCTTGATATTAGTGGAAAAGATGCAGGCTGATTTTAATGGGCCTTGAAACTGATATTTTTTAAAGCATTTTGAGTTCCCTGAATGAAAGAGACATTATATAGCAAGTCGGATCCTGATGGGGAGAATTTGCAATGTAGGCCAATAGCAGGAAGATCCAGGGAAGCATTTACAGAGTTGTTTTGTGCTATTAAAATAATAGCATTTTCACTCCCTCTTCTCTCTCTTCTAACCTATCCTCATGTTTCTTGCAGCTGTGGAGGTGAATAGGGCATAGGAGGGCTGCTTTGTGAGCACCAGACGCTCCAGTTATATACATAGAATACCTGAAATGACTTTTGCCCTTCTGCTCATGTTTGAAAACTATGCTCTTCAACCCTAAAAATGCTCTTTAATGAGATTGGAAAGCTGCAATAAAGACCAATATTTCACTGGTGTTTAGTACAGGTAATATGTTAAAAACCACTTGGAGAATGTTTGGCAACAAGCTTGTAGATTCATTTAATATTTTACACTGAACATAAAATATTTAGGTTCATTTATTCTTCTCAAAACTTAATACAGATGATTTCCCCACTTGACTTATTAAATGGACATGATAGGGTGCAGACAAAGTCATGAACTTGAAGTAGCAACTATTCATCTTCATGTTTCAGCGTGGGGACGAGAAGGGTCCAGGAAGACCTTTAAGCACCTTCCAGTACCTGAAAGGGGCCCCAGGAGATCTGGGGAGGGACAGTTGGCAAGGGAATGGATAGATTAAGGGGAATGCCTTCAAGCTGAAAGAGGGGAGATTTAGATTGGACACTAGGAAAAGACTCTTTACTATGAGGGGGGTGAGGCACTGGAAGAGGTTGCCCAGAGAAATTGCCAGAAGAAGAACACATCCCATTGTGGAAGTGCTCAAGGCCAGGCTGGATGGGGCTTTAAGCAACCTGCTCTAGTGGAATGTGTTGCTGCCATGGCAGGGCCTTGAAACAAAATGAACTTTAAGGTGCCTTCCAAACCAAACCACTCTGTTTCTGTGGTCTTGAACACTGTGCCTTCTTCAGAAAAAAAAAAAAAAAAAAAAAAAAAAAAAAAAAATCATATGCACAAAGTAGGAAAACCACCTTCTGTGTCACCAATAACTAATACCTTACCTGGTTGCTTATGAACACCTATTAAAATTAATTTATTAATTTATTAATTTTAATTGGGCTACATTCTGTGACACAACCAAGATATAAAATGTTCTTTTAGAAGCTAACACGACTGCCAGAACTTGTGTTGCATTCACATCAGAGTTAGGTGTATTTAGCATCTCTTTAGAGAACTTTTTGTATTTTTAGTGCACAGAACCCAGTTTTGAAACATGCATAGTGTCATATTTCTCAAAAGTGTGTCTTATCTGTATCATTTTGTATGTTTTTATTTATTTATGTTATTTATTCTTTTTTAATTTTTTATATTCTCTTTTCACCTTCCCTCCTGTATTTTTTTCTTTTTGATCTCTAAAAGAAAGAAATAAAAAATACTAAAGCAAAATAAATGCATGAAAGAGAAAGGGAAATATCAAACCTGTTTGAAAAACGAATATTACAAAACTCAGTACAAAACAAACAAAAGAAAAATATTGCGTGTTCCCTTTTATGCCATTTTTGCTAAAAAGTGTGAGAAGAAAGGAGCAAAACAAGCCTTCACTTTCAAGTTTTAATTAACAAGAAATATCTTAATAAACATACACACTTTTGTAACTTTTTAAACTTTGTTAATTGGAAAAGTAGGGACGTACACCCAAGTTGCACCTCACTGAATGCAAACAATTATAAAAGTGAGTGAAACTGTAAGTGATAATGAGAAGCTCTATTTGCAACTGTGCTGAAATGTCTGCCGAGATCCTCTCTGAGGCATTCATACACCATATGTTTCTAGAAAATTGGTCACAGAATTGTCTTTAAAATCGACATCCTCCAAATGTTAAAGGCTTGACTTTGGTTTGTACTTATCGTTCTACAAAGGCAAAAGTTATTTTACTTTTATCTTTCCCCATTTAACTTTCTCAATTTTGAGAAGCACTACCACAGTTAAGATGCTCAGGTTTTTCTATCAACCCCTCCACCCACCTGGTGGTTGATGCTTACAACGGAAACCTTTCACCGTCACCACAGGATGAGCAAGAAGTTGCAAGTGTTAGATTCTAATATTTGTCATATTTACCAATTCCACCATACTCTTTTTTGTCTTCTAGCAAAGAGGTGTTTTTCTGCTGCCAGTCTTGTTCCCTGGCCTCCACTGAAGTCAGCTGGCTCAGAGGAACACCTAAAGGCAGGGTTATGTTGGAGGGACTTGATCTCATTGGATGAGGCTTTGAGCAAATTGATCCAGTGGACAGTGTCCCTGCCCATGGCTGGGGGGTTAGAGCAAGATAATTAAAGAATTTTCAAGCCTTGGAACAGACTGCACAGGGGAGTGCTGGAGTCATCATCCCTGGAGCTGTCCAGGAAATGACTGGATGTGGCACTCAGGGCTGTAGTTTAGCTGACAAGGAGGTGTTTAGTCACAGGGTGGCCTTGATGACCTTAGACGTCTCTTCCAGCCTCAATGATTCTATGATTTTACCTTTGAGGTCCCTTCCAACCCAAACCATTCTATGATCTCTAAAGTTCAGGCAATGAAGAAGTGGCTTTTTCAGACGTGTTATGTGACTTGGCCTGTGACACAAACAGGGTTTTTCAGTCATATGGAGAATTTCCTTGAGAAACCAAAGGAAGCAGGGGCAGAGAAGGAGGGAGTTAAACAGGGAGCAGCAGCAAAGGGACCCAAGGGGGGCTGGACGAAGAGGAAATGTGTAGGACGGGCTGCAGGTTTGGAGCAGGGATCACCCCCCAGCAGTCCTGGAAGTCCTACTGGAGCAGAGACCCTCCCTGCAGCCCAGGGAAGGGCACATACAGGAACAGGGAGACATGCCAGGAATGCATAGTCACATATTTATCAAATGTTTATTAGAAAATGTAATTCTAGTATTCAGGTCATTAAAATATCAGCTTGCCTTAGAGAAAAAAAAAATGTAAAGAGCTGCATGAGGTGAGTGTAAATATGTAGATGGAAGTTCAATACAGGAGAAAAACTGCTTTGGAATGTGTGTTTTATAAAATCTCTGTAGTAGTTTCCACCTGGGGACTTTAAAGTCCTTTAGTAAATGTTAATGAAATAGAACTAAGTCATCATAGGTCATTATTTGTTATTCATAAGAAATTAATTACTTTAGGTTAAAATCACATTGCAATTAGGCTGCTGAAATACTTAGAAACATCTAGTAAAGGCCATATCAGTCATTACACAAATATTTGTGTATTTTTGTTTAAACAGAGAGATAGCAGTAAAGCAAACTAAATCAGAGGATTTTATGTTTGCCAAGTGTGCTTTATAAACACCTTTTATGGAATATTATAAGGAAAAAAAGACACAGCAAGTGGTTCTTGCATTTTCCAGGCTATTTTTCATACTCCTTTCATTCTTTTTTCCTTTTCCAATTTGAAAGCAGGGTTTTGAATTATATTGGTTCCTGCTTCCATATCTTACTTTTCCCATCCTGCACATCTAACTCTCTCCTTTAATGTGAGCCAGATTTAATATCCTGTAACTTTAACAATTTAAAATAAAGAAACATAGAGTAGCAATGTCCAGAGTTTTGTGCAGAATCAACTAAACCTCTTTACAGCCCACCGTGGAGATTTGAGAGGAGCAATGATGTTGCATGGTGATAAAAGCCCCTAGGCACACCCTAAAGGTACACAGAGACACAGCAGGAGAGGTTTCCCCAGTAAAATCCTGCCCTGACTGCTCCAGGGCCATTCCAGGAGCCATCAGTCCATCAAAAGCCAATCTGCACAAATTCAGGGGAGCACAGGAGCACAAAGAAAAGAGGAACACAGATTTAGGACACAGAGAAAGGGAGACCCTGTTTGATCCCCTCCCAGGAGGTTGTCCCAGAAGACCCTCAGTCCCACTGTCGAGATGGGAAATGCATCATGAGGAGTCAATGCTGGAGCACCTTTGGGATTGAGAAGGTTGCTGCCTGGGGGTATAAGGAGACACCATGGGATGCAAGGGAAAAGTATTTTGGGATTGAATAGGATTTCCTATGGTCAAAGTTGGAGACAGGGACGGATCTAGGTAGTGTGAAAGAGGAAAAATTGTGTGAAAACAGGGATAAAGTGCATAAAAAGGATTGATCATGTGCAAGTATATGCTTCACAGTATATTTATTAAATCTCTTTCTAGTATGTTTTTTGTGGTCCTGTGGGTTCATGTGTCCAGTTGCCAGCAATTTGGAACCCTGAAATCAAGGGGCTCAGCAGACTGAGAGTCTGAGCCCAGACGCTGGCAGGATTTGCTTTCCTTTCCTCTCTGGCATATCAGGTTTACTTAGTTGATTATGATGTGGTTACTCAGGGAATTACAGTTGCTGCAGTCCCAATATTATGGTTTTGAGACACTTGTTCATTACTTATAGCTTGTTGAGCTTCTGCCTTAAGACACTTCTAATGAGTGCTTTTAATATTCAGGCTTTCAATTTTCTGTTTTTTTCAGTTCATTAATTTGAGCAGTAAGTTCATCCTTTTTGACGTTAAACTGCAATCATACACTGTCTGGGTGAAGCACTTTACTGATCAATCCAATAAACTAATTTTCTTTAGATCAGCTATCACACTTAAATTATATATATTACAACAACCTAAGATGCACCTGCTGAGATGAAAGCTATGAATATATATATATATGCAGAGTTTTATTTTTAAATTTTTCCAAGCAAGCTATGGATTTGACATTTAAGCCATTATCCCAGAGAGAGGGTTATCATTGCATTGGATTCAGGAACTTTAAAAAAGATCACTTAATTGTTTTATTTATATGGTATATTGATCATCTACTTTTAGGGCTTTGATTATTCCTATACTTGCTTCATGTTCTACCACATCTGTGGGAGTGTTTATGTTGTCATTCTTTGCTACTGTAAGTCACGTGGACTGAGTGATAATTAATACACACAAATTAATACCTAGAGAAAAATAAAAATTGGTGTTTCATTTGTAGTACACAATTGATAGATGGGTTTTTTTTAATTCCCTAGCTCTCCTGCAAAACAGCTCTGGTGTGCCCCTTTTGCAGTCTAGACTGGGATATACTGGAGTCAGAGCCAAAGCTCTGTTGGGCTGCTGCACTGCCAGATTGCCCCTTTGATCTTGGCAGGAAACCCATGCCCCATCTGTGAAACATGATTGGAAACACTAATGTTCCACAGCTTTACTGTGAGGACAACTTTATGCATGATGGTGACACATTTAGAGAAGATTTGGATCCAGAAAGATGTTAGACTAATATGTGACGCTTTCAGAAGATTGCAAACTTAATTTTAGCATTTTGACATGAAAAACATCACTACATCCCAAAGTAACATCAGACAGCAAGAGCACCAGTACTGAATTAGACTCCATTTGTACAGTTCTCTGACTGTCAAATATTTCATGAAGACAGTGACAGACCAGCATTCATCCACCCTTGAATGTTTTCTCACCTTCCAGCCATCTACAGCTTTGGTGTTTTCTATATTAGAAATTGGATCTACATCTTCATTCTTATCACTTTTAATGAGTTTCTTTCTATAACAGAGGTGTGGTAGGTTCACCTCAGCTGACTGCCAGATGCCCACCCAGCCACAGTCTCCCTTCCTCTCCTCAACTGGGAAAAAGAGAAAACAGGATGGAAAAACCTGTGGGTGAAGATAAGGACAGGGAGACACTCACCAATTACCATCATGGGCAAAACAGATTTGGCTTGGAGAGATTGGTTTAACTTATTGCCAGTTAAATAATATAGGAAAAAGAGAAAAAATTAAACTAAAAATACCTTTCCTTACCCCCTGTATTCTTCCCAGGCTCATGGCTTAACCTCAGCCAGCAACTGGGTACATGCAGGCACCAGCTCACTCCACCTTTTCCTGGGTAGGGAAGGGAATCAAAAGCAAAAGTAAAATACATGAATTGAGTTAAGAAGAGTAAATTAATGAAAAAAAAAATAAAAAGCCCAACAACAATAACAATTTTAATATAAAGAAACAAAGTAACAAAGCCCAAGACAGGCAAGAGATGCGCAGTACAGTTTCTCACCACCCATTGGCCAATGTCCAACCTGTCCCTGAGCAGCAACTGGCAACTCCAAAAAAAAAAAAAAACTCCCCAATTTATATGCTGGACAGGACATTCTATGGTGTGGAATGTCCTTTTAGCCAGTTTATATCAGCTTCTGGTGCATCTTACTGGCAGAGTGTAACACACTGCAAAGTCCTTGACTTACAGTAAAAACTACTGAGCAACAGCTGTAACATCAGTGTGGTATCAATATTATTATTACACTGAATCCAAACCCCAGCCCTCTGACAGCTGCTGGAAGAAAATGAACTCTATCCCAGCTGAAACCAGGACACCGCTTCACTCACAAGTTTACATCACCCCAACTTGCCCCAAGTGGTGCAGGGAAATGGGGAATGGGGGTTGCAACTCTTCAAAAACTACTTCAGCGGGGGTCCTTTTTGTGGTTTTCAGCCCTCTGAGAATGGGCTGCTCCAGTGTGGGCTCCTCTCCATGGGCTACAGGTCCTGCCAGGAACCTGCTGCTGTGTGGGATCCTCCCCAGGGTGCAGGGGGATCTCTGTTCCTCTGTGGACGCCCATGGGCTGCAGGGGCACAGCTGCCTCACCATGGGCAGCACTAGGGGCTGCAGGGGAACCTCAACCTGTCTTGAGTACCTGGAGCATTTCCTGCCCCTTCTTCACTGCTCTGGGTCTCTGCAGGGTTGTTTCTGTCACCTATTCCCAGTCTTACTTCAATCTGCTGTGCAGCATCTTCACCCTTTCTTAACTAAGTGTTTGGTTTAAAATCTGGGCAGCGGCAGGTCCATCTTGGGACTAGCTGTGTCTGGCTCTCTCTGACACAGCAGCAGCTTCTGCTGTCTTCCAACAGAAGGCACCCCTGCAGTCTCCCTGCTACTACAACCTTGCATGTAAACCCAATATAACAGTTAAGAAGCAGATGCTATTTTTTCCTGTGCAATTAAATAAAGATAAGGCTTTTTTGCTTTGTTTGTCAATATTGCTATTTTTCGGTGAACCGGGCTTGTGAAAACATTACATAATCCTAATAATTAACTATCAAATAATCCTATTTTTGGAGACCTTTTCATGTCAGAAACCCCAGATTTACAGACCGTCCTTGTGAGAGCAAACTGTAAGAACTGTACCTTAGAGGAACTATTTGAATGTCACAGGGCTTGGATCATAGGCTTTGAAAGAAGTTTGGTTTGCAGGGATTGGAACTGAATCAGCTTAAATCAGAGCAGGGAATGAATCTTCAGAGGGATTCATCACATCAAGGCTTTCCTTATCACCAGAGTCAGGAGGCTTTATCTGGGCCCAGCAAAGCAGTGAAACCCAAGAAGCCAAGAAGTTCAAGCTGCCTGCCACACAGAAATCACTTCTCTCTCCATCAGTCATTTAAACATAGACATCATCTGGTCTGTGCTAGCTTTGAAAGACCCACGATTATTTCCCCAGACCACTGAGCTGTTGCAGTTTTGGGACAGTCTGGAGACTGATCAACTCTTTTTTTCTGAGCCATTCCCACCTTTTTAGAGACAGCCTTAGAGACTGAAGTCATCATCTGTAGCAGAAAATTGAACAGGAGATTTCTCATCGTAAAGTGAAAAAGTGGGAAGGTCCCTTCTTGTAGCAAAAAAAGGAGAAGCTTCTTATTTTGAGAGAGAAGGGGATTTGACTGGGGGAAAAGAATGATTCAGCAAAGATGGTCTTTGTTTCAAGACACCGTCCTATAAAGAGGAAATTTTTCTTGGTATGTCTGCTTGCAGTGCTTGGTAAAGCCCTAGGGAACAATATGATCTCTGTAGCATCTGGTAATTGTCAGAGTTGTTATATGGGCCTTTGCTGTTTACTATTGTTTGTTACAACTTTCTTACACCTTCCTACATTCCTTATGAATAAGCACACCTACTTTTTTTTTAGGATCCCTAAATTTCAGGTTTTCCATTGAAAGTGAGAATTTTGAGTTGCCAACAAGTCACTCAGGAGAAAAAGTTATGCATCGAGATTAGAGCAGATGGGGTAAGCACAGATAGCAGTTTGAAAATGTGGAAAAGGAGAATGAGACTTTTTTCCTGTTTCATCCATCCCTTTTCCCATCCATACTCTCTCTTGTTGGCTTTGGTGTCTGTCTGGTTTCCACACAAGAGATAGGAAAAAATTAATTTGACAGAAAAAGTGAATGGTATTTCAGTAGATTATCAAGCTGCATCAGCTACTGAAGGGACCCAATTCTCTGGATCTGCATCTTCTCCTGGAAGAGCAGGATTATGTGTGCAAAAGAACAGGGAGATATTTCCACCAGTTATGGAGAAGAAGTGGGTGGGACATTTCCAAATCTGTTTAACAGAGTTAGGGCTAATTATGTTTTCTCACCTGTATTGGTGGCCTCATCTTTTGTCAAAGATTAAATTATAAAGAAACGAACAATCTCAGCTGCCAAGCTGGCAACTCTACTTCAGCACAAGCTTACATCTTTGTTTCCAAAGGTAATTGTTGAAAATACTTTTATTAAAGTAATTAAATGAATTGAATTACAGAAACTCTCTTTCTTTGAGAAAGAAAACAGTTCAAGTACTCTTCCTGTGAAGCAAAATATATTTAAACTGAAAACAATGCTCTGGAAATTTATAAGTGTCTGTCACTGCATCTTGCAAACCAAAACAATAGAGAGGTCACTGTCAGGATATGAAAGTCTTCTGCCATTTTATATTTGACATTTTATATGTGCCAAGAGTATCTAAAAGTTCTGCTTGAGGCTGGCAGACTTAGCAGGACCTATGAAGGGAGATGGTCTCTGGAGTGCCAAGTGGAGAGTGGGAAGAATGCCTTATCACACCAAAATCCCAAAGTATCTGAGGTGTACATAGGCTCAATTTTAGAGCTCTCATTCCTCACATAGGAAATGCTGACATGAAGATTTCAGGTATTAACAAATAGCAAACATTAAAATGAGAGCAAATGTTTACTAATTTATTTTTCTGATATATTTAAGTCTACTGAGGGACATGATAAATTTGGTGTTTTTAATTGAAATCTAACACTGTAAAACTCTTCCTATGTTGTTATTATTACTCTTACTACATTACACAGTATTTTTAATATTTGCTTCTCACAAAATTTCTCAGATTTCCTGTATAGATCATTCCCTCTATAAAATCCCAGTGCATTAAAATAGTTATGATATATTCTCCCTTTCCAAAATGTTCTGAGGACTGGGCTGTCATATCTTGAAAACCTTTGTACTCAGTGTAAAATTAAAAAAAAAATTGTGATTTTTCAGTCTTTATAGCATGCCAAATATCTTTGGGGCGAGTTAGGGGTGAGTTAGTTTTATACATAAAAACACAGGATCAAAAGGGGTTTGAAAACTTCACACAAAACATTTAGGATAGATAGATAGATAGATAGATAGATAGATAGATAGATAGATAGATAGATAGATAGATAGATCGATCATATTGTGCAACAACTACATTTTCCATTCATACCTTTTATGATAATTCAGGAAGTTCAGCAAAGATTTTAAAACACTCTTGGATGTGCTGTTGTGTTTAGCTAATTTGAATGTAAACTCCTAGAGCTGGGTGAATTTCAGCATCAAAGTTACATGCTTTGCTTTAAGTATTATTCTTTCATTAAGAAACACCTTATATAAGCAGTATCCTTTTTTCTTATTTTCTTCCTCCATTGGAAAACTGGAAAGCAGAAATCAAAAAACAAACACACCCTCATTTTTAGACATTTTTTCCAGTTCCCCAAGTCATGTGCCTGTCTTCCTTACACTTTCCAAGCTGTGTTTTCCTTCCCATCTACATTGTCATAGCAGTTCTCCCCAATATCAGTACTGCAAACTTGTGCAGACAGAAAAGGGGGAGATGCTGAATATTTGTATATCTTAACAGACCCTTTGTTATGACTTTGGAAGGAAATGTGCACCAGCTGAGGTTTTTCCACTAAATATTTCTCAATTCACAATATTGTTTAATGACTCTGAAGGACAATTTTTTTGGTATACTAGAACAACAAGAAACTGTATAAAATTAGATGCAAAATGCATTTTCAAAGCTCAGAAGGGTAATTATAAACCCAGTCAAAACCACAGCTTATCTAATTTTAGTATCTTTTATTGAACTGCATGACTAGTTCCTATGAACGGTGAAATATTGTGCAGTATTGTATTTCTCCCATAAAAAAATTAAGTGTCCTCAGTAAAAATTTTGATTTGGATGGGATTGATTTCATCATCTTGAAACATTTCTTATTCTTCAGTGAATTATAACATAAGAGAGGAAACAGAAGGGTAAGTTGCATGTAGAAATCAGAATTCACACTAAGAAATCTTATTTGCAGCTACCTGGGATAGTTTTTTCCTTAATGAATCGATCAAACAAAAATAAGACTATACTGAACAGATGTTTCATAGGCAGTTTATTAAGAAAAAGGGGAAAATTAAAGGACGTAAGGGATCCGTTATTGTGGCCTTGACTTGCTATGTATCGAAAGGTCAGCTGAAAGTTGCAAAGAAAATCAATTTGTCACATGCTGCTCTGCATGTGGTTTTTCTGTCAATGACCTGGAGAGAAAATGCTACACAGACAGAGCCTGACATCCTCACAATAACAAGCACAAGCATTTGACTTTTCCACTCTCCTGTAATGCCTGTTTCTCCACCCAGCTTCCCCATGTATTTCTTACACCAGCAAGCCCTCTTGTTCAGGTATCTTGTGACAATGAAAAAGAGAAATCTGCCATAGGGTGCTGAAATACAAGCAGAAAGTGCACCACAGGATCTTAGAATGATTTGGGTTTGAAGGGGCCTGGAGGGTCTCATTCCATGGGCAGGAACACATTTCTCTAGATCAGGTTGCTTAAAATCCCATCCACCATGGGCTTGAACACTTACAGGGAGGAAAGTCACAGCTTCTCTGGGCAACCTGTGCCAGGGCCTCATCCCCTTTTGAGTACAGAGGTTTTTCTTAATAACTCATCTAAACTGCTCCCTTTCAGTTTGAAGCCATTTCCCCTTGTCCTGTCACTACATGCTCTTGTCAGAAGTCTCTCTCCAGCTCTCTTGTAAACCTCCCTCAGGCACCAGAAGGTGTTACAAGGTCTCCCTGGAGCCTTCTCTTCTCAAGACTAAACAACTCCAACTGTCTCAGTCTGTCTCCATAGCAGAGATGCTTCAGCCTTCTGAGCATCTCCATGGTTTCCTCCTTACTTGTTTCAACTTGTTCCAATCCTTCCTGGGGATGTTCTGGGCATGCCCAGAGGAGGATCCAGAGGAGGATGTAGCACTGCAGGTGGGGTCTCACCAGAGCAGGCAGAGGGGCAGAATCCCCTCCCTCACCTGCTGCCCACAGGGCTTTGGATGCAGCGCAGGACACCTTTGGTTTTTGGGCTGTGAGTGTACAATGTCAGGTCATGCTGAGCTTCTGTCCATCAGCACACGCAAGTCCTTCTCCCCAGGGCTGCTCTCAATCCATTTTCCACCCAGCCTGTGTTTGTGCTTGGGATTGTCCTGACCCATGTGCAGGACCTTGGTGTTTTTGAATTCCAGGAAGTTCTGACTGGGTAATAAAACTCCCTGCATCTTCAAAGCACATGCTGTGGATCCATATTACTGCTTATCTGTCACTAAAATATCTTTTTCAGGTGATAGTTTGTAAGCCAAAGATAGGCAAGCATTATGAAGCGTGGATTTGTTGAGATAATGTAACTAATAAAGATTTAATATATAAATAGCATAATAAAATTTAATGCTATCACTAACAAGTCTTCCAGGGTCCCCTCTGGGTTTCCTTAATGCCCAAAATTTTTATCTGGATTTTATTTTCACTGTGAATCTCAGGTTTGCTGTACAACCCTCAAACATACAAACATAGCAGCTTGGCCACAACCATCACACCAAGCTGCAGGTTCCTATCCAGTTAACATCAGGATGTGTCTGAGCACAAGATTTTCCACATTTCTCTATTTGAATTTAAGAATGACATTTTTAGACTTACATGAAGCTGCTTATTCTGTGGAGGTTTTGTCACATCTCTCAAATAAGTGTTTAATGAAAAAGGATTTTTAAGAGTGACCAGTGTGAGCAGGTAAGCCTGATACTCTGAATGTGACTTGTACCAGATGAATGCAGAGCACTTGAAAGGTTCTTCTTGTATAAATAGAAAGAAATATACATTCTGGAATAGAAAAAAATCTAAATCCTATTTAGCCTAGGAAATTGTGATTCCTGAAGAAGAAGTCATGCTGAGATCATCAGAACTAAGAGGGTAAAATATGAGGTAATAAACTGATCATTTGATCAGGGGTAAAATTAATGAAGGTAAATTACTGATGCTGCCCCCACCCATATGGATTCTCTGATGTCTGATAATGTTTTCAGTCTTTTCATCAGTGGGAAGCTTTGTCCTCTCCTCTGCCACCTGTTTTCATGGAAATCATCAGAGTGTGATTCAACTTGAGCCATGAATCTACAAGCTTTTGCTGAGGCTGGGTAACACATTCAAAGGTTGCTTGGTGAATGAAGGAGAATATGGAAATACTGATGATGAGGAAACACAGATCTTAATCACCTAGCAGTTGATTCCATAGGGGACTGGTTACAAGGAAATACATTTTTAGACTTGATCTTGCTTTCAAAGTCAGTGCAATGCAACTGAAATTCCTATATTCTTTATTTTATATATATATATATATATAAAGAATCCCTAATTAAAATCAGTGGTCTGTTCAGTTCATGACTTTGTTGAGAAAACTATTTGTCCTTCAAAATGTACACTCTGCTTTCCTGTTTCACATGCCAATTTTCATTTGAAACTTGGGAGGGTTTATTTTATTTTTTTTTCTTTTCAGTTCAATATAACTTTTTCTATATTAAATAGGATAATTCTCTGTAATTTGACAGAGATTTGAATA